>NC_064643.1:579166236-579469266 GCF_023864345.2 Schistocerca serialis cubense
CGGCCGCGGTGGCCGTGCGGTTCTAGGCGCTGCAGTCTGGAACCACGGGACTGCTACAGTCGCAGGTTCGAATCCTGCCTCGGGCATGGATGTGTGTGATGTCCTTAGGTTAGTTAGGTTTAAGTAGTTCGAAGTTCTAGGGGACTGATGACCTACGATGTTAAGTCCCATAGTGCTCAGAGCCAATTGAACCATTTTGAACTGATGACCTTAGCAATTAAGTCCCATAAGATTTCATACACATTTGACCAATTTTTGACTGACAGAGACCGCCGGCAGTTAAAGAAGGTCGTAACGTGCAATAGGCAGACATCTGTCCAGACCATCTCACAGGAATTCCAAACTGCATCAGGATCCACTCAAAGTACTATGACAGTTAGGCAGGAGTTGAGTAAACTTGCATTTCACGGTCGAGCGGCTGCTCGTAAGCCACGCATCACGCCGGTAAATGCCAAACGAAGCCTCGCTTAATTTAAGGAGCGTAAACATTGGACACAATGTGGTGATCCGATGGCAGAGTGTGGGTATGGCAAACGCCCGGTGAACGTCATTTGCCATCGTGTTTAGCGCCGACAGTAAAATTCGGAAGCGGTGGTGTTATGGCGTGGTCGTGTTTTTCATGGAGGAGGCTTGCACCACTTGTTGTTTTGCGTGGCACCTGCACAGCACAGACATAGATTGATGTTTTAAGCACCACCTTGCTTCCCACTGTTGAATATCAATTCGGGGATGGCGATTGCATCTGTCAACACTATCGAGCACCTATTCATAATGCACGGCCTGTGGCGGAGTGGTTACATACCTGCAGTGGACTGGCCTGCACAGAGTCCTGGCCTGAATCCTATAGAACCTCTTTGGAATGTTTTGGAACACCGACTTCGTGCCAGGCCTCACCGACCGACATCGATACCTCTCCTCAGCGCAGCACTCCGTGACGAATGGGCTGCCGTTCCCCAAGAAACTTTCCAGCACCTGATTGAACATTGCCTGCGAGAGTGGAAGCTGTCGTCTAGGCTAAGGGAGGTCCACCACCATACTAAATTCCTGCATTACCGATGCAGGCCGCCACGAACTTGTAAGTCATTTTCCCCCAGGTATCCGTATACTTTTGATCACATAACGTATATATCGAACAAGCAGTAACGAAATAAAATAAAGGTTCAAGAATGGGATTAAATTTCAGGGTGAAAGAATATCAACTACCAGATTCGCTGATGACATTGCTATCCTCAATGAAAGTGAAGAAGAATTAAGCGATGAGCTGAACGGAATGGTCTAATGAGTACAGAACATGGACTGAGAATAAGTAGAAGAAAGACGAAAGCAATGAGAAGTTGCAGAAATGAGGACACCGAGTACGAGAAACGTAACATCAGAATTGGGGGCCTAGAAGAAGACAAAGTTACGGAATTCTCTTACCTTGGAAGCAAAATAACCCATGACGGACGAAGAAAGAACATAAGAAGCAGGTTAGGACAGGCACTGAGGAGGTTCCTGACCAAGAGAAGTCTACTACTATTAAATACAGGACTTACTGTGAGGAATAAATTTCTGAGAATGTGCGTCTTGACCACGGCATTTTACAGTAGTGGATCTTGGACTGTGGGAAAACCGGGACAGAAGAGAATCGAAGCGTTTGAGATGTGGTGCTGCAGGAGAATGTTGGAAATTAGTTGGACCGATTAGGTAAGGAATGAGGAGGTTCTCCGCAGAATCGGAGAGGAATCGAACATGTGTCAAACATTGACAAGACGAAAAGAGAATATGACAGGACATCTGTTGAGACATCAAGGAACAACCTCCATGAAACTAGAGGGAACTGTAGAGGATAAAAACTGTAGAGGACGATAGAGACTGGACTATGTTCAAGAAAAAACTGTGGACATATGGTGCAAGTGCTACTACGAAATGAAAGTTAGCTCAGGAGAGCCGCATGTACATGCATATAAGTACACCACTGATGTTCGACTGTAGGCCTGGCCAGCACTTCCTCTAGATTCTCATCCACTGTAAGTATCTGATCATGTACTGCCGATATACTGGCACGCCACCACTCACTAGCCACTACGACTGCCCAACTCTTCACTAAAGTTGTAGCAGCATAAAATAACGTACCCGCATGTCTCCCAAGCTCTGTTCGACTAGGCGTCCCGTCGGGTCAGAGCCATTGTTCTCTGGCCATTCTAACTTACGTGCCCCCTGGTTGCCTTTAAGTGGTTACAGCGGATACTGGAAGGATTCATTTTGAAATGTCACAGCCGTTTTTGTTCCCTAACCTTGTCCAACCTCTGCCCATAGGCTGTCTCTAGTAACTTATTTGTCGATGGGACGGTAACTCTAATCTTCCTTCCCTTTTTTTCATTCAGTTTAGTACATAAACAAGGGCATGCATAACGCTTCAAAAGCACTGATATGTTTTACTCAGAATGAGCCAGTTGGGTGGATTTCCGATGTTGACCAATTAAAAGTCTCTGTTATACACTGGTGAACCGAAAAAATTTGTTCAATAGCCAGACAGTTAACAGTTACGAATGTTCAGTATGAATGGAAGCTAATGCCGCTTCTATGTATTGGAACTCAGTGATAGATTTCTCTGAAGATTAAGAGCTGTAATGGCGGAAATAGGAGAATACATCCGTTGGAGCCTTCGAGACGAATGCTAATAAAAGTTACTGTACATCCACAAATCTTTGGCCATATAATTTGTCCAACGTTACCGTAGCTGTCAAATTTCTTAATATTATTCCTCCCACTTAACTTGGTGAAACATTAATACCGTTTGTTTCGTCTGCGGAAGATCTGTAAACAACATGGAACGTTACCAGACCAAACAGACTTCGTACCGATAAAGCAGATAAATGCGCTACTCTACAGCGTGAGGGCAGTATATAAGGCAATACTCATAACACACTCCTAGGTCGATAGTCCAATTCCTTACAGACGCTGGCTTCCGCTTTATACGTTCGTGCAGAATGGACTGTGTCGTCCGATGAATAACTAATGTTCCAACAGGTCAACCGCTACCTTGTGGACGATAAATTGATTAATAGCACGTCCATCCTTTTCGTAATATGAAAGATCTCCCTATCTCTTTAGTTTTCTCCAGAGAGAGCGCGTATCAGACGCCTCTGCATGTTTCCTTGAAAAAATTCATTTCAAAAGGCAAGCACAGCACTTCAGTTAGTCATATCGGAGTGTACTGTAGTGTGAAGAAACAGTGGAAGAGCACCGGTCTATTATCTAATTATTGCGAAGGAGAAGTGCTTTGGCGTTTGTGTACCATATAGTAGACTTTTCGTGAGACTTCAAAAGAAATAACACCAGACGAAAGGAAAAGTCATAAAAAAACATAGTTTCATGTCCACTCCCCTCTAAAAGTGGATTTTTAGATGTGATTCGGAATAAAAATCGATAATAAAAGGGCTGCTATCAACACAGACTAAGTTTTCTCCGAAAAAGTCTATTCATTTCATAGGCGACAACAGCAGTTTAGTTTTTATTTTTGAATCAGAACCTCAACTCTAACAGACAACATTTTTGATCTGTAATGAAACTGCAAAAAGAGCTGAAAGATTCGACTTTTTCCAAGACATGGCATTTTAGTTCTCACGGGACTGCCTCTACACGTCATTCTTACTGTTTTCGTTACAAGATGCTTATGCTTGGACTCTTATGTAATTAGCGTAAGTGCCGCGAGGTTTTTGTGAAAATCATACTTATTTCTCTGTGCTATCACGATGTAGACAAGAAGTGATAAAGAATTCCCTATTACTTCAAACACCAATTTTTACTATTAACTATCAATTGTGTAGGATGTCTTTGAGGTACATGATTTGCTAAAAACGTGATTGGCGAAGGCTCACTCTTTTAGTGACTCAGATTTGTTTGTTTCTCTTGTAGCTACTTCATAATACTGCTGGAATCTTCCAACGGATTTAGCACCATTTCCAGATTTTTTGTGTGGTGTTTCGTGATCTTCAATCTATAGAATTGTTTAATGCAGCTCTCCACGATAGTCTGTTTTGTGCTGAATAACACAAATAATTTTGGGAGGGCGATAAATTCTAGGGAATGGGGAGTTATCACAAGGGAGTCCCACAGGGTTCAATTTTGGGTGCCTTGCTGTTCCTTATTCATGTGAATGACCTCTCATTTGACGATCAGCAAGCAGAACTAGTACTTTTTGCAGATGACACGAGTGTTGTAATAAATTACATCCCAGAAAAAGCAGCTGAAGATATTGTTAAGGATGTCTTTCAAAGAATTATTAAGTGGTTCTCAGAAAATGGACTCTCCCTTAATTTTGAAAAAACTCGCTATATCCAGCTCTGTACACCGAATAGAATCATACCGACAGTTGATGTAGCATATGAACAGGGCTCAGTTAACAGGGTAGATTTCTCCAAATTTTTGGGTGTTCACATTGATGACAACTTGAACTGAAAGAAGAACATTACTGAGCTTCTCAAACAATTAAGTTCAGCTTCTTTAGCTCTTCGTATAATCGCTAGTCTTGGTAATAAACAGATCAGCCTCCTAACGTACTTTGCATATTTCCACTCAATAATTTCTCATGGAACAGTTTTCTGGGGTAACTCACCACTTAGACGTAAAGTATTGACTGCACAAAAGAGAGCAGTGAGGATTAGTGGTGTTCACCCAAGAACGTCATGTAAGCACCTATTCAAGGAGTTACGTATTTTAACTGCACCATCAGAGTACATGTATACGCTAATGAAATTCTTTATAAATAATCCATCTCAGTTCGAGAAGAACAGTGACGTTCATACGTACAACACTAGAGGGAAAAATTACCTTTCCTATCCGTTAATGAAGCCGTCAGTTGCTCAAAAAGGAGTACACTATTCAGCAAACAAAAATCTTTGATCATTTGCCCAACAATGCAAAGTGTCTGGCAAGTAGCAGATCAAGTTTTAAATCTAGCTGAAAATCATTTCTTTTGGACAACTCCTTCTATTCCATCGACGAGTTTCTGTTTCTGAACTGGTAAAAAAAAAGGAAAAAAAATTGTACCTCTAAATGTAGTTGCATGTCTAGAACTAAAAATTTCATTAATATTAGCACTATTCATGTGTATGTATATATATCTTGTAATTTGACTTGTTCCACATCATATCGATAAAATAATTGTGAAAATGGGAATATGACATAACTATACTAAACTAAACTAAAACTAAACTCATCTCCGAATAACTGCTGCAACCTATATCCATTTGAATTTGCATACTGTGTTCATCTACTGATCTACTGGTCTCCCTCCACAACTTTTACCCCCCCCCCCCCCTCCCATTTCCCTCAGTTTCCAAACTGACGAATCCTTTTGGCTCAGATGTGTTCAATCAATTGATCCCTGCTTTTACTGAAGTTGTTTCATATATTTAATTTCCAGCAGTTCAATTCAGTACCTCCTCATAAATCATTCGATCCACCTATCTAATCTTAGTTATTCTTCTTTAACACCACACTTTAACAGCTCTTCTTCCCTGAATCGTTTGTCATCCACTTCTCACTTCCGTAAACGGCTATACTCCAAACACCTTCGGAAAAGACCTCCTAGCATTTAAATTTATATTCTACGTCAACAGATAACTGGTATTACCAGTTTGCATTTTAAATCCTCTCCACTTTGGGCATCATGCTTACGAGGGCCGTTTGATAAGTTCCTGAAAGCGGGGTGGTTTTATTCACGATTACAATACACCATATTACTCCCGCCTCTTTTGGTTACAAAACCCTATCTTTCAACATAATCTTCCTACATTGCGACGGCCTTACGCTATCTTACTAGGGGGCCTTACGTCCCATGGTAAAACTCTACTGGCGCACATCGGAGACGACATCTTGCTAAATAAATAAATTACCCACTATCCATTTACTGCCTCCCGTGGATTGCATCCTTCATTGGACCAAACGCCTGGAAGTCGGAACGTGCGAGATCCACGCTGAAAGGTGGATGAGGTAGAACATTTCTATGACGTTTTATGAGCTGCTCACGGATGCGCCGACTTGTGTGAGGCCCATGTTGTCATGGAAAAAGAGGAGTTCGTTTGCATTTTAAGCCGTTTCTTCAGTTTCCTGAGGGTAGCACATTACACTCCATAGTTTATCGTTGCATCATGAGGGAATGAGGCAGGATATCGAATAGAATAACCCCTTCAGAGTCTCAGAAGCCCGTCGTCATGTCTTTACCGGCTAAGTGTGCAGCTCTGAAATTTTTCTTCGAAGGAGGAGTGCTGTGCCGCCACTACATGGATTGCCATTTTGTTTCCTGTTCGAAGCGAGCGCCTGTGACGATGTTCGAAAAAAGATTTTCACGATAAGCCTCGTAACAGGCAAGCAATTCTGCACAGATGGCCCTTCGTTGCTCTTTATGGTCTTCTGTTAAGCAGCCAGGAACCCAGTGGGTGCACACGTTTGAGTACCGCAACTCGTGGACGGGAGTGTCAGCACTATCACCAGAGACGTCTCGTTGGGCCGCGAAGTGTCTGATTGTGATCTGTCGATCACCTCGAATGAGGGTGTCCTCACGTTCCAACATTGAACGAGTCACAATTGTGTGCGGCCTGCCGGCACACTGGAAGTGGGACAGGTTTGCTGGATCTTATTATGATGATGAGAGGCGCATCTCCCAACGACTCGCCGTGATTTTATTCACTGCCAGGTCTCCGAAAACATTCTGCAAGCGCCTATGAATACCTGGTTCTCTGCCAATAGAAACTCAATGGCCGCTCTCTGCTTGAAACTCGCCTTCACTACAGACATCAATTTGAATGCTACGTATAACTCCTCCACCAATCGGAGCTTCATGAAATTATAGGGGCCGAAGAGTGAATATTCCATGATATCCGACAATTGGCCGACAAAAAAATGTGTTGCTTACTTATTGGAAGTCCTATACTCCTCTTAGTCTTTCATTTCCTAATGTAATGGTCTTAGTATCGCCTGAGTTAATTCTACTGTATTCCTTTACCATAGTTTCACTTTTGTTGGTATATCTCTTGTAGCCTCTTTTCAAGACATTATCCATTCCTTTCAAATAATCTATTTCTTCCTCTGCTCTTCCAAATTCCAAAGGGCGTCTCCGAGAAATCTACAGTGTTATCACAGTCCTCAAAGTTTTTATTTTCTCTTCCTACGCTTTAATTCCCTTTCCAAATGTCTCCTTGATTACCTTTTCTGCTTGTTCAGTGCACTCCCCTCTCAACACTGCTCCTCTATTTTATCATGTCACACTCACACTTGCTTATTAGTTTCCGTTGGTTTCCATTGGCTCCATGTACCTTAACTCTGCTACTTCCTGCTACTGTTTCAAGGAATGCATTCTAGTCAATATTGTCAAAAACTTCCTCTACATCTAAAAATGCCATAGACATAGGTTTGCCTTTCTTTGACTTGTCTAGCAACATGTGTCGTTGGATCAATGTTGCGTCATGTGCTCCTGCATTTCTTTAGTTCTTAATCTGCACTTCTTCGAGGTCGACTTCTAGCAGTTTTTCCTTTTTCCTGTAAATATTTCGTGTCAGTATTTTGCAGCCATGAATTATAAAGACGATAGTTCTGTAACATTCACACGTCTGTGGTGCCCAGCTATTTTCAATATTCTTTTTCAACTCCCAAATCCCGAGGAAGCTTCCAGTCATGTAATCTTACGCAACAGAATTTTCTGCAAACAAAGCTGCGAAGTGCGTGAAATGAGCATGTTTCTCAAATTTTCAAGAAATCACCATATCGTACTTTAAATCACTTAAGTTTTGGCAAACTTCTGTTAAGTTCCTCTCTCCTATTACTTGTGTGTATGTGCATGTTCACACTAGCTCTGATACGTCTGAAATAAATTCAACAAAACTTGATTAATGCCGCACTAAGACATCAGTAGCACCCCTGTTTGTGAAGGACGGGTGGAAAAATGGTTGCGAGCTATAGTTTAAATCCGTAGCATACAAAGGAAAAATTCGGAGTATGTATTAAAACCCATGGAGAAGAAATATAAACTTTAAGGTTCACCGATGACATTGTAATTCTATCAGACACAGCAAAGGACTTGGAAGAGCAGTTGAACGGAATGGACAGTGTCTTGAAAGGAGGATATAAGATGAACATCAACAAAAGCAAAACGAGGATAATGGAATGTAGTCGAATTAAGTCGGGTGATGTTGAGGAATTAGATTAGGAAATGAGACACTTAAAGAAGTAAAGGAGTTTTGCTATTTGGGGAGCAAAATAACTACTGATGATGGTCGAAGTAGAGAGGATATAAAATGTAGACTGCCAGTGGCAAGGAAAGCGTTTATGAAGAAGAAAAATTTGTTAACATCGAGTATAGATTTAAGTGTCAGGAAGTCGTTTCTTAAAGTATTTGTATAGAGTATAGCTATGCATGGAAGTGAAATATGGACGATAAATAGTTCGAACAAGAAGAGAATAGAAGCTTTCGAAATGTGGTGCTACAGAAGAATGCTGAAGATTAGATGGGTAGATCACATAACTAATGAGGACGTATTGAATAGAATTGGGGAGAAGAGGAGTTTGTGGCACAACTTGACTAGAAGAAGGGATCGGTTGGTAGGACATGTTCTGAGGCATCAAGGGATCACCAATTTAGTATTGGAGTGCATCGTGGAGGGTAAAAATCGTAGAGGGAATACACTAAGCAGATTCAGAAGGATGTAGGCTGCAGTAGGTACTGGGAGATGAAGCAGCTTCCACAGGATAGAGTAGCATGGAGAGCTGCATCAAACCAGTCTCAGGACTGAAGACCACAACAACAACATCACACTATCTCACTCCTTGTTTTGAATTTTGACCTGTTACCTTGTGTACTCTTTCAAGTACCTCTTCATCTTCCAACTTATCAGTTCATTTAATTTTGTTCGTTAGTTTCTCTTTGTTTAACCACTGTTCGCTGTGGGGTCATTCATCTCCTACTAGTATAAATTTGCCAGTTTTTATGATTATCAAGTTGCAATTCACACACCTGTTGACCACTTTTATCTGCGTAATATTTGTCCTTGAAGCAGCCCCGTGCTAATCAGGGTGTCTGTCTGATCCAACAAGTGATTTAAGTCTTAGACGATGTCGGCCAGAAGGACTGCCTGGTGCCGATAACCGTGAATGAAAACTGGTCAGGTAGCAGCGCGCAGCGCCTGTGGTGCAGGTCGGACGAAGCGCCGCGCTCGCAGTAGGGGCAGGACACAGGTGCGCCCGTGGCACGTTAATGGCCGCACCGGCTCAATCTCTGCTGCGCTCACTAAGTGCTCGCCTGCTGTTATTACCAAACGCAAGTTACAGGTACCCCCGTGCAAACCCTCGCACCCTCTACCTACTAACTAAGTTAAGCTATAAGACTTGAACTACAGGCTACTAAAATCTTATGCCCTCTTGGAAAAGGTAATCTGAGTTTACACTTTGTTGCCAGTACCAGCCAGAGCAAGTAGCTACGTTGCATACATGCTTGCGGCTGTTAACGGGACACATCTCGCCTCCCCCTCCCCCTCCCGTACTTTTATTTTCGTGTAAGGGGAGTAGGGTAACCTGTTGCGTCAATTTGGTATGAGCGGACAATATGACGCTCTGCTGAGTTTATTGTTTTTTGTTTCTTTGCTCTCAGTTTCGAAGCAACTACGGTTTCATATTCAGGCACATCAGGTCTGTGAACTGTGTGATATACTACAACAAGATCACTGCGACACATTATAACTGCATCACCAGGAAGAATACAAAATAACGAATTCATTATGCTGGATTCCACTAGGAACCCTTGTGCTCAGCGACTGTGAAACGATTATAATCTGAGATGGCTACAGAAACCATATTCGTATCAATGTGTATATGACTGCAGATCTAGCTAGATTTCATCTGCACTATAAATAAAGTCAGTGCTATAAAGAATAAGCAAATACACGAATCAGACACTTGAACTGATTACATCAAGAGGCATTTAGCAGTTGTGCAGTTTGAAGGTTACATGAGAAGACAAATATGCCATTTAGTAGCGAGACACATAGACCCAGAAGGCTTGTATAAGCACTTGTTGCTAAAACGACCCTAAACTGTCAATAGCTCAATTCGTACTGCGGCTACTGTTTACATTCCTACATATCCAGCCACAGTGTACGTCATAGATAGTAGAATCCCCCCTCCCCATTCTATATACCATTTGGTCACAAATTTCAGTATATACCAAATACACGTAAACTATAATAATACAATGACAGAGAAAATCGCAACTCAAGAAGGAGTTGTGAAACATAAACCAAAGTTCGTAGGCGTGTTTCTACAATTGAAAGGTAAAGGCTATTCAAATTTCTTACCAGTCGCATAAGAGTGGTGTAGTAGCCCACTATAGGATGCTAATCATGTTTGCTTTAAGGACACGCTGTAATGGCCGTGAGCGTTAGTTACCATTGAGATTGGACATGGTGAGTTGTTGTTAGTCAATATTTCTTTAAAAGCGACAAAGACGCCATCAGCAGCAGCTCATGGAGTTTGAACGAGATCGTGTAATAGGGCTAAGACAAGTTGGATATTCTTTCTTCGATACTGCAGAAAGACTTGTGCAGGAATGTGCACGAATGCTGGCAGTGGTGGTCACGAAAATGTACGGCCGCAAGAAAACCGGACTCCGCACGACCACGTGGCACTGCCGAGAGGGAAGAGCATCGTGTGGGGCGTATGGCTGTGGCGCATCGTACTGCATCTGCAGCAGCAGTTCGGGCAGCAGTTGTCCCTACAGTGACAAAACAAAGTGTTATAAATCAAATACGAGGGCAGTTCAATAAGTAATGCAACACATTTTTTTTCTCGGCCAATTTTGGTTGAAAAAACCGGAAATTTCTTGTGGAATATTTTCAGACATTCCCGCTTCGTCTCGTACAGTTTCATTGACTTCCGACAGGTGGCAGCGCTGTACGGAGCTGTTAAAATGGCGTCTGTAACGGATGTGCGTTGCAAACAACGGGCAGTGATCGAGTTTCTTTTGGCGGAAAACCAGGGAATCTCAGATATTCATAGGCGCTTGCGGAATGTCTACGGTGATCTGGCAGTGGACAAAAGCACGGTGAGTCGTTGGGCAAAGCGTGTGTCATCATCGCCGCAAGGTCAAGCAAGACTGTCTGATCTCCCGCGTGCGGGCCGGCCGTGCACAGCTGTGACTCCTGCGATGGCAGAGCGTGCGAAAACACTCGTTCGAGATGATCGACGGATCACCATCAAACAACTCAGTGCTCAACTTGACATCTCTGTTGGTAGCGCTGTCACAATTGTTCACCAGTTGGGATATTCAAAGGTTTGTTCCCGCTGGGTCCCTCGTTGTCTAACCGAACACCATAGAGAGCAAAGGAGAACCATCTGTGCGGAATTGCTTGCTCTTCATGTGGCTGAGGGTGACAATTTCTTGTCAAAGATTGTTACAGGCGATGAAACATGGGTTCATCACTTCGAACCTGAAACAAAACGGCAATCAATGGAGTGGCGCCACACCCACTCCCCTACCAAGAAAAAGTTTAAAGCCATACCCTCAGCCGGTAAAGTCATGGTTACAGTCTTCTGGGACGCTGAAGGGGTTATTCTGTTCGATGTCCTTCCCCATGGTCAAACGATCAACTCTGAAGTGTATTGTGCTACTCTTCAGAAATTGAAGAAACGACTTCAGCGTGTTCGTAGGCACAAAAATCTGAACAAACTTCTCCTTCTTCATGACAACGCAAGACCTCACACAAGTCTTCGCACCCGAGAGGAGCTCACAAAACTTCAGTGGACTGTTCTTCCTCATGCACCCTACAGCCCCGATCTCGCACCGTCTGATTTCCATATGTTTGGCCCAATGAAGGACGCAATCCGTGGGAGGCACTACGCAGATGATGAAGAAGTTATTGATGCAGTACGACGTTGGCTCCGACATCGACCAGTGGAATGGTACCGTGCAGGCATACAGGCCCTCATTTCAAGGTGGCGTAAGACCCTAGCATTGAATGGAGATTACGTTGAAAAATAGTGTTGTGTAGCTAAAAGATTGGGGAATAACCTGGTGTATTTCAATGCTGAATAAAACAACCCCTGTTTCAGAAAAAAAATGTGTTGCATTACTTATTGAACTGCCCTCGTACTTCAAGGAGAGCCCGAAGGCAGACGCCCTGTAGTGTACATTCCACTAACCCCAGTCATCGCCGTTTGCAATTTCAGTGGTGGCAAGCAAGAACTCATTGGAGGGTAGGGCAGAGGTCTGCTGTGTTTTCTGACGAAAGCCGGTGCTGCCTCGGTAGCAGTGACGGCCGTGTACCGGTTAGAAGGAGGCCAGGTGAGCGCCTGCACCCAACCTGTTTGCTGCCTAGGTTCGGTGGACCTGCACCTTATGGTCTTGGGGTGCGGTTGCATATGACAGCAGAAGCAGTCTCGTGGTCATGCCGTGCATCCTGACTGCAAAGTTGTATGTCAGTCTGTTCTCATACCATTCATGAACAGCATTCCTGGAATGTTTTCCAACAGTAAAACGCTCGCCCATGTACCGCTGTTGTAATCCATCTTGCTCTACAGAGTGTCGACATATTGCCTTGTGCGGCTCGAGCACATACAAGGTATCATCGGACGACGCCTGCAGCGTCTTCCACAAACAGCATTAACCGTACGTGTATTGACCGACTAAGTGCAAAAAAAAAGAAAGAAAGTTCAAATGTGTGTGAAATCTTAGGGGACTTAACTGCTAAGATCATCAGCCCCTAAGCTTACACACTACTTAACTTAAATTATCCTAAGGGCAAACACACACACACCCATGCCCGAGGGAGGACTCGAACCTCTGTCGGGACCAGCCACACAGTCCATGACTGCAGCGCCTTAGACCGCTTTTTTTCTTTCTTCTTTCTACGATATAGTTCGTTGCGTTTGGTCTGGGCGGACGTCACAAGACATCCATTCACGTTGGTCGTTGGTTCCTTGACTGAGCTTTTTTATTACAGAGAGCACGCAGCCCTCTGACCGAACACGCTGAGCTACCGTGCCGGCAGTAAGTGACGCTACTCACCACGCTTCTTTTCTTTTTCTTCATTTTGTTCGTTACGGTTCGTTGTATTTCGTCGAAGCTCGTTGTTGATCTTTTCACTCAGGTGTTTTTTTTTTTTTTTTTTTTTTTTTTTTTTTTTTTTTTTTTTTTTTTTTTAAATAACAGAGGGCACTCAGCTCTCTGACCGAACACGCTGAGCTACCATGCCGGCGTCCGCTCGGCTAATCCCTCGCGGCTAAGTGCAACAGTCATGAAGCTCCATCCCATAAGATGAGATCCGGTAGCTATACAATACATACAAGCCTTGCACATTTGCAACCACGCATTCAACATTATGGCGATTACACCAGTTATTAATGTAGCAGTATTTCACATTTGCGATGGCTTATCTCGCTATTACATTAGCCTTTGATCTTGCAATGCTAATCACTAAAATAAGTTACCTAAGCAAATGTGTTCCCGAAATTTCAATACTCTACATTAATAATTTCTTGGTGTTGCGAAGTTCTCCGACAGTGTACATTCATGTTTTGAAAAAATTGGACACCTTGAACGACTACAGATACGACGTTCATATTCACAGGACATGTACATTAGCATGTCCTGCAGAAATGATTAGCATTTGATCTATGTCGACCCGCGGGTTCAAGGTCAACATCGATATTGCGATGCAACACTACCTACGGGTAAAATGTGCCTGCGGCTCTCGTTGTCGCTACAAAGCATACAAACCAAAGATAATAGATCATTGTGCATTGAGCAGACGTGCACGATACAGAAGTGAGCGCGAACCGTACCGTCAAATGAGTGAGTTTGAAAGTGGGCACGTTACTGGTGTGAGAGAATGTGATGCATCGATCCTGGAAATTGCTGCTCGTGTGGGACGAAGTGTTTCGGCAGTGTAACGGGTGTGTGCAGAATGGTTCACGGAAGATGGTAGAACGAGATGGATCAGGTCACACCACCCAGACTACCCCCCACTCCATCCAAATGATGTTACAGGACAGATTTGCGTCCTCCTCGGCTCTGGTGCAACAGTGGAACAGTGCAAAACACCGTAGACTATCAGGGGTGACACTCCGTCGCCGTTTATTACGGCACGGGTTATGTGCGCATCGTCCACTTCTCCATCTTCCTTTGACGAATGTGCAGAGAAGTGCTAGACGGCACTGGCGCATGGAACGTCATCACTGGGGACAAGAGTGGCGTCTGACAGTGTTTTAGCATGCATCCACGTTCTGTTTGTTGACCACATTTTGGTTCGCTGCAGACAGCGGAAGCGACACCACAGTGACCGCGTTCGCACAAGACATACAGCGCCAACACAAGGCCTTATGGAGTGGGGTGTTATTGAGTAGAACCAAAAAGCACTGGTGATTCGTGTACAGGGCACTGCGAGCAGTGTGGCCGATGTGAATGATCTGCTACCTGTAGCCATGTAGCCATACCCTTTCTGCATAACACCCCTGTCACAATGTTTCAGCAAGACAATGTACGACAACATGTTGCTTCACAAACTCGTGTCCTCTTGTGTCAGAGGATGTCAGCCTTATGGTCTTGCCCACCAGATGACCAAACTTGTCGCAAATCTAAAGTGTGTGGGATATGGTGAAACGAAGTGTGCAGAGTTGTGGTCCAGTGCCAACCACCACAGACGAACTCTGGAACCAGGCGAAAGCAGTATGGATGGCTATGCCACAGGACGTCATACGCGCCTTATACGTGTCGATGCCATCAAGCAAGGAATACGTTATCAGGGCTCATGGCGGACGCTGTGCCTACCAGACAACAGGACACACGCCGAACCGAGGTTGCTGAAATAATAATCATTCACGCAGAACACACTAATGTACGTATTCTGTGAATATGAATGTACTACCTCTAGTTGTTCGCTGTTTCACAAGAACCATCCCGCCATTTGCATGCAGCGATTTAGGGAAATCACAGAAAACGTAAATCAGCATGGGCGGAAACGGGTTTGAATCGTCGTCCTCCCGAATGCGAGTCCTCAAATTTAGTATTGGGAAAATAAAACCACGATGAAGGAATACAGCCGGCCGCGGTGGTCTCGCGGTTCTAGGCGCGCAGTCCGGAGCCGTGAGACTGTTACGGTCGCAGGTTCGAATCCTGCTTCGGGCATGGATGTGTGTGATGTCCTTAGGTTAGTTAGGTTCAAGTAGTTCTAAGTTCTAGGGGACTGATAACCACAGCAGTTGAGTCCCATAGTGCTCAGAGCCATTTGACCCATTTGAACCAAGGAATACAGATATTAAGTCTAGGTAATACAGCGGTATCTGCTTAATTAGAGAAATGCGAACTGAGCTTATCCATGTTCGATGTAAAATTAGGCTACGTTAAAGGTTTTGAAACTTTTGTAGTAATACACGGTGATTGCTATAACATTTAAAAACGCAAAGATAAATAATATAGTATAAGACATAGGGAGCCGCAAATGTCGGAAAATACCCCAACAGTAGATAAAAAAGTTGAACTTGTGACGTCAGTAGATTGACGTACCTCGCTGCACTTGAAACGGTTGGATTTATCGGTCCTACTCCCATTGGAACGGTGCATTTAACCAAACGGTACAATTTTCGAACACCTTTGTAAATATCACCAGTTGCAATTTTTTTTAATAAGCGTTATTTACTGGTAACGACGCAGTTCTTTAGTTTACTATTTACTACTGTACTTTGCAATAAACGTGCGAGACTGCTAGACCAGCAAAAAAAAAAATTAATAAATCTTACCTCAACGTAAACACGCAACTACCTGACGCAATGAAGAATATACTGCTTGGCAGATGATGCAAGACCACAACCCTGAACCCCAGGTGCTAAAGTCGCGCATGTAGGCGCGGAGCCACACCGACATGAATACGTGATTAGTCAGGCTGATAGGTCAAGCGCTGCGCGTGCGGCGAGGTACGTCGTCTGATGGCGTCACATGTTCGACAATTGTCATCCACTTTTGGGGTATTTCCCGCACTTGCGGCCCTGTGTGTCTTATATTAAATTACTTGTCTCAACGTCCTCTTTTTTTAGGTCAGTAATAATCACCTGTGTATTAAGACTTTCAGGGTAATATTTTCTAAAGTTTTATATGGTGATTTCAACACACGCTGAACTGTATACTCACTTATATGATGATTATCTCGACAATTTTCGAGTTAGATTCGTCTTTGTGCAACCAGTTTTATGCCAGACCTGTTTCGCCTTTAGTTTTTTAAAGACATTGTCAGTGGCCTAAAATATATACATTTTACGTGTACATCAATTTGTTTTACATAACAGATATGTTTGTGCAACCAGTTTTATGCCATACCTGTTTCGCCTTTAGTTTTTTAAAGACATTGTCAGTGGCCTAAAATATATACATTTTACGTGTACATCAATTTGTTTTACATAACAGATATGTTTGTGCAACCAGTTTTATGCCATACCTGTTTCGCCTTTAGTTTTTTAAAGACATTGTCAGTGGCCTAAAATATATACATTTTACGTGTACATCAATTTGTTTTACATAACAGATATGTTTGTGCAACCAGTTTTATGCCATACCTGTTTCGCCTTTAGTTTTTTAAAGACATTGTCAGTGGCCTAAAATATATACATTTTACGTGTACATCAATTTGTTTTACATAACAGATATGTTTGTGCAACCAGTTTTATGCCATACCTGTTTCGCCTTTAGTTTTTTAAAGACATTGTCAGTGGCCTAAAATATATACATTTTACGTGTACATCAATTTGTTTTACATAACAGATATGTTTGTGCAACCAGTTTTATGCCATACCTGTTTCGCCTTTAGTTTTTTAAAGACATTGTCAGTGGCCTAAAATATATACATTTTACGTGTACATCAATTTGTTTTACATAACAGATATGTTTGTGCAACCAGTTTTATGCCATACCTGTTTCGCCTTTAGTTTTTTAAAGACATTGTCAGTGGCCTAAAATATATACATTTTACGTGTATATCATTTTGTTTTACATAACAGATATTGCACTTTCAGGTTAGAAACAGTTGCGGCACTTTCTGGGTTCCTGTAGCGTAATAATGGTCCAAATTTTTACTTAAAACGTTTGTGGATGCTGGTCTACCTGTGTACTTCGTAAATTTTGTAAAATGAACAAAAAACAATAAATATTGCTGCATGAGAAAAATAGTAGTAGTAGTAGTAAATCTCCACCTTAAAATGTTTAACAGCTTATATGCTAAACTTGCAGCATTGTGGAAAAAGCAAAAAATTGGGACCCTCGGACGCTGGTTTGAAAACTGTTGTACCGTATCCAGTCATTCGAAATTCACTAGCACAGCACTGAGAATATGTACATATGTTTTCCTCCTACTCTGTTTTGAATATCGTTACCAACTTCTGGATGTAGATGCCAGCTGTAGAATGTGTCATCTCTCTCTCTCTCTCTCTCTCTCTCTCTCTCGCGCTCTTTCTCTCTCTCTCTCTCTCTCTCTCTCTCTCTCTCTCTCTCTCTCTCTCCCTCTCTCTCTCTTTCCCTCCCTCCCTCTCGCCCTGATAATTTTCTGGTTAGCCCTGTCTATGAACAATTTTATCGTGCCAAAAGCGTTACGTCCTTATTTTTTTAAATGCATCGTCAGCGGCCTGAAATACATAAAAAGTTAATTGTACACCATTTTGGTTTACATCTAAATCCTGTCCTTTCAGGTCAGAAAAAGTTCTGTCAATTTGTAACTCTCTGTAACATAATAATGGTCCAAAATTTTCTTTTACCAATTCCTAGATACTGTTCTACTTGTGCGCTAGCTTTGCTAGTTTTAAAGCAATTCTTCTGCTTCCAGGATTTCGGAATTTCACTAATACAGCACTGAGAACTTGAAAATATTTTTCTTTCTGATTCTGTTTTGAATATTTATACCTACTACTGAATATTGCTGCCAACTGTCGAGCGTGAGCAGTCATCAATCCGAAGATTGTTTTGAACACTTCAGTGCTTTACTAAACGTGGTCCGACCTCTGAAGCGATCCACCCAATCAGTTGTAAGGTGATCTGCAGTTAAGCTGGACTCAGAACCACTGTGCAACTTGGCATTTTTCACATCAACAAACATTGTCAGAAGTGCAAGAAGCGGTAAGAGACAAATAACAATCGTAGGACCGACTGGAAGTCGAACGCGAGACCTTTTGGATTTGTTGTCTGCCACTTCACTTCTGAGCCAGCGAGTCACATTCCGTACAGAAACATAGATATACCAAGCCATTCACACACGCACGCCACCCACCTGCCCCCACCCCCCACACAAACATACATACATACGCACACACGCTCACACACATACACACACACACACACACACACACAACGAACATGTCTGCTGCCTAGATAAACTGACACCAAATTTGTACGTCGGGCTAGTGATTCTACCTGCTGTGCTGCCATTCCAGGGGTATTTACCAACAGGATAACTCTCGCCCACACACCGCTGTTGTAACTACACATGACCCGCAGTGTGTCGACATTTTGCCTTGGCGTGTTTAATCACTAGATCTGTCTCTAATCGAGCACATATGTTACATCATCGGACGAGAACTTCTGCATCATCCACAACCAACATTATTGGCTTATCAACTGCGACAGACATAAAACTACATCCCACAAACTGACATGTGTACAACACAATTCATGCACGTTTGTATACGTGCATTCAACATTCTACCAGTTACACAGTTTGTCATTGTATCAACATTTTATATTGCAATAGTTTCTCTCTCGCTTACACTGACCTGTGAATTTAAATAATATGTTAGCTAGACAGATTCATTCCCGAAATTTTATTAGCCAACATTAATTATTTCTTGGTGCCGGGAGATATTTTCGTCACTGTGTTTGTACACACCACCTACACTAGTATTAAATTTACTATGGAAACAGGAAAAGATGGCTGCTCCCATTTTTTGAATGTTTTCGTTCGTCTTGAAGTTGATGGCACATTATGACATTATGTACATCGTAAACCAATGCATACGAATCTATATTTACATGCCAGTAGCTGCAATCAGTCTACAAAAACATTCGCAGAGCATTCGGTGTGAATCCTAGATTGCAAATACATGATGTTGAAAAAAAAAAAACTAGTACGTTCAGATCAGGAGTGTTTTTGGCTTACGTGGGTGCTCTTTCCTCGAAGATAAGCCGTATTCTCGAGAAACACCGTGTTATGGTGATCTTCCGGGCTCCTCGGAAAATTGCAGCCTTACTAGGTCCTGTGAAGGATGATTTATTGCTTCGTGAGGTGGATTTGTATGAGATTCCTTACGGAAATGTATCTTATGTAGGCCAGACAACACGCACAGTTCGTAAGAGGTGCGTGGAACACCGAAGACGCACATGGTTACTAGAGCTAGACAAGTCAGCTGTGGTGAACATTATGTAGGTACGGGTCATTCGAGGAGCTACAGTGATGTGAAAATTTTAACATGCACCTCTTCATTTTGGGGATTCTGTTCCCGAGAAAGCCGGCCGGGGTGGCCTAGCGGTTCTAGGCGCTACAGTGTGGAACCGCGCGACCGCTACGGTCGCAGGTTCGAATCCTGCCTCGAGCACGGATGTGTGTGATGTCCTTAGGTTAGTTAGGTTTAAGTAGATCTAAGTTCTAGGGGACTGAAGACCTCAGAAATTAAGTCCTATAGTGCTCAGAGCCATTTGAACCATTTTTTTTTTCGAGGAAGCCACAGAAATTAGATTAATCAATAACGTAATAAACTGAGATAGTGGTTTTATTTTGGATAAGGCATGGAATCCGGCTCGTGGTGTAATTAAACTGCAGAGCTGTTGTTCACGGTGTTATCGCCACCGGATATACAGGGTGATTTTTTCCACGGTGTACAAACTCTAGGGATTGATCAATGAGAGGATACGGAACAAGAATGGACTAACGAACTTATGTCCGGAAATGTATGGTTTCCATACTAGAGCCCATTTGTTCAGTCATTCTATGTTACAGAGACTGTGGTCTAATACACGCTGTACGTTGCAGCCACAGTTATAGTATGCGTGGTTTCCTCCTAGAGGGTGGTGCTGTTCCTCATACGACATGCCCTAGCGCCCTCTCCTGCAGGTAGTTATTGGTAAGGTTGTGTCCGATTCATTCTCTTGCTGACTCTCCTTGTAGCGGATGTGATACAGCTTTGTATACAACGGTTCCGTATTCGAATCGAGAGCTTGTCGACACGGTGTTTACTTACGGGAAGGCAAATGGCGACGGGCGGTAGGAAGGAAGGTTGTATCGGGAGACCTATCCCCGCCGACAACAACCACAGCATCCAATGTTTGCAACAGTGTTTCGCCGTTTGTCTGAGACACGGTCGTTCCAGGAAGCAGGAAATTATGAAGAACGTACAAGAAATGTTCCTCCACCAGACTTAAAGGAAAATGTGATTAACACTATGGAAGGCGACTGCCATGTCAGTCAGTACCAGGCAGTTGGCCCGCCAATACAGGGTAAGCCAGAAGACTATGTGGAACATTCTCCATGACAGTTGTTACTACGCTTATCACTTGCAGCTTACTAGCGACAGACTTTCCACGTTGACAGCTGTTGGTCACTGATTTCTTCGACAGGCAACAACGATTCCAGGATTTGTGTCATCCATCCTATTCACAGTTGAGGCCACCTTTACGGGGAGTGATACCTTCAACTTCCATAACAGTCATCTGTGGGATAGTATGGAGAACCCCCGCGATATGGTGACCGAGAATCGTTAGCATCGGTGCAGCCAGAATGTGTGGGTGGGGACAATTGGCGACTGCATTTTGGGACCGTTCTTCCTTCTACGTTGCCTAACAGGCCGGAACTATCGGCGTTTCCAGCGGGTGACTTTGCGTCCCCTGCTGGAAGAAATGCCATTGATGATTCAAAGGATTAGGTGGCTGCTACATGATGGTGCTCCACCCCACTTCGCCTTTAACGTCCGGACGCATCTCAATCGTGTCTTCCCTGGCCGATGGACCGGACGAGGGCGTCCAGTTGCGTGGCCTGTTCGTTCACCAGATCTGAACCCGTTCGATTTCTGGTTATGGAAAAATCTCAGAAGTATCGTGTATGCAGAGCCTATTCCAGACGTGGAGACACTGGTGCAGCCGCGCAGGATTAGCCGAGCGGTCTTATCCTCTGCAGTCATGCACTGTGCGGCTGGTCCCGGCGGGGGTTCGAGTCCTCCCTCGGGCATAGGTGTGTGTGTTTGTCCTTAGGATAATTTAGGTTAAGTAGTGTGTAAGCTTAGGGACTGATAACCTTTGCAGTTAAGTCCCATAAGATTTCACACACATTTGAACAGACACTGGAGTAGCGTATTCATGTTGAATTTGACAGTGTTCGGATGCAGCCTGGCCGATGTGAACGTGTGAGACAGAACATACTACTGCGCATATACGCATGCATTGAGACACATGGAAACCATTTTCAACATTTACTGCATGGTACATCTCATGTTAGACTGCAGTCTCTGTAACCATGTATGATTGAATAAATTGTCCCTAGCACGGAAACCATGCATCTCCGGAGATAAGTTCAATAGACCTTTATTTGTTCCGTATCCTCTCATCGATAAATCCCTAGAGTTTATACACGATGGAAAAAATCACCCTGTACATCGATAAGCGAAACGAATGTCTGGACCCTTTCTCCACGGGTGGGGCGTGTGTGTAAGTGTACCTCTTTGCCGCCGACCAGCGTCTGTTACCCACATGGAGCAATGTAAGGCCGCGCTTGGCAACGTGTCGTCAGTCTTGTGACTCAGTGTGAGAAAGGCCGGACGATAGGCAGTTGAAAAAGTAATATCTGAGCGGCTGCATACCCAATATTTGATGAGTTATTCATTACGCCGCGAGAAGTTAAGAATCACATATGTACTGGCAGAAGTAAAGCTGTGAGGACGGGGCGTGAGTCGTGCTTGGGTAGCTCAGTTGGTAGATCACTTGCCCGCGAAAGGCAAAGGTCCCGAGTTCGAGTCTCGGTCCGGCACACAGTTTTAATCTGCCAGGAAGTTTCATATCAGCGCACACTACGCTGCAGAGTGAAAATCTCATTCTGATCACGTATGTTGTTGAATCATGAAAAGTTCGTGAGGTGTCAGTCAGTACTGTAACACCTGACCGATATCAGCAGACGACAGATCTGGAGAATGCAGTGGCGGAGCGAGCGCTCTCCTGGGGGGCCCGTATTTCCAGATGGGGACTCCTGCTGGCTGCCTTCTTAGCTCCGCTTGCCAAAGCCGGAGCCCTGCGCGCCTGATATATGTGCGGGGCGGCAGATGGAGGAGAGGGCACTTACGTTACCCGCAGAGCATATGCATGCAGCGCCGGCGCCGCCTGACGGATGGACGCCGCCCCCGCAGCCGCAGACGCCGACGCCCACGCCGACTTCTCTCCAACGTCACGGACCACCCTGGGGAGAAATGCTCTGCATCCGGCTTCTCAACCATATTTCCCAAAATGCAACAGACGGCACTTTCACTAAGACTCGCAAACGAACTGACTAAAACTACTAGAGTTGTCCCTGTAACCTCAGCGATGTTTGAACAAGCACGTAATAACGGAGGCAGTATCTGGAATCCGAAAATTTTCATCTAAGATAGTTACCCAAATTACAAAAACACGAAAAAGGAACAATGCAAAAAACTTCGAAAAACTAAATAAAATGTCACTGTATGCTTGGCAATGGTTTAAAAGTATTGTTATTGCTTTGTTTTCGTGCATTTAGTATGCGTCTGTGCCATTATAAACACCTCTTCCGTATACAGGAGACTAAAAATTATATGTACTGACAGCAAGAAAGTAATCAAGAGAAATGCTGCCCATTCTCTCCACTTCGCAAGTCCACAACCCAACTCGCAGCAATGGAATAAAATGTTCTCACTATCTATAATCAAAAGGTGTTGAGAATTACGGGGATAAATGAAAGTTTTAAAAAATCAGTATATTCAAGGAAAGGTCGCACGCACAAATTACAATTTTTGAAATTCATTACAGTTTTCCCATGGTAATCAGCACTCGATACATTTCAGAGACGACCTCTACTTATCGCTCCGTCTGTTACCTAAGTACAGTTAATTGCTCGTCTTAAAAATGGTGTATAAGCTATGTCACTTACTGTGTGGTTTTCTACAACAGTACAGGCGGCACACAAAATAAAAACATTGAAACTAAAACACAATCTTCCCACTAAATTATCAATCCAAGGAAGTCCATCTCTACGCATTTGCACAAAAATATGCGATAACTAATTCGGTCGATAAACGCTCGAGTCAACAGTCATCAATGTCGTCCTAGGCTTGGCGTACGCAGTTGCGGACAGATGCAGCAAATTCTCAAGTGTTACATCATAGGGGAATGGCGACGAACGAATGAGCACCCACAGACCTCTACGTTGCTTCTTTTATACTGCCGATGTGGTTTCGCGTTGGACGACAAATAGAATACCCATAGCCAGAAAGGCCAACAGCCTTGCCGCAATGGTAACGCCGGTTCCCGTCAGATCACCGAAATTAAGCGCTGTCGGGCTGGGCTGGCACTTAGATGTGTGACCATCCGGTGTGCTGAGCGCTGTTGGCAAGCGGGGTGCACTCAGCCCTTGTGAGGCAAAGTGAGCAGCTACTTGATTGAAAAGTAGCGGCTCCGATCTCGGAAACTGACATACGCCGGGAGAGCGGTGTGCTGACCACATGCCCCTCCATATCCGCATACAGTGATGCCTGTGGGCTGAGGATGATACGGCAGCCAGTCGGTATCTTTGGGCCTTCAAGGGCTGTGCGGGAGGAGAGTTTTTATAGGCAGAAAGCCTCAAGTGTCTGCAGCAGCGCTCAAATGGCACCCTTTCTGATTACGTGATATTACATATCGTTGTTAGTTTAACAACATTCCCAATTTTTCTATGAGCAGTGCTGTATTCTGTGTATGTTCCATAAAAATATCGATTAGATAACTCTCAAGTTCCGGCTTATAAAATTTTTCTAATGGAACCAAGGGTAGACTGCCACCTCTGATCTGAAGTGTCTCTACTCCGCCGTCTCTATCTGTCTACAGTTACACAACTATCCTTCAGTTTGGTATCATTACTTCCGACGAACAAAGTGGTGTAATTTTATCATTCTAACTTACTTATAAAGGCTAGTTTACGATTATTTTACAAACTTTAGTTCAATAATCTGTTGTTACTTAATAACTTAGAAAATAAAAGAGATAATTACATTAAAAACCTCAGCAGTATATTTTTGCGTAAAACGGAACCTAAATCTAAAATTCCAGCCTTTTATCTTTAATATTTCGCGCTTTTGAAATTTCGTGAAAATCGAATTTTTGTGGAAACTAATTATCAGATCGTGCTGAAACTCAAAATATGTAACATTCGTATGCTTACATCTGGCAAAGTATTGCGACATAATTTAAATATTTATTTTAGATCGTTACGCAATGCTTCGTCTAAATGTTCGTGCACACGCTAAGCAGTGGCCATGTGGTCTCATTCATTCGCCACCACCGTTATGTAGCCGAAGCACTTTCTTTCCCGTATGCAGCCGACATATTCGTTGTGAGAGAAATCATCAGCTGTGTTGATATTTAAAAAAAAATTATACATCGCTTATCTTTCAGTCTCAGTTGCACAGCCTTTACAGCATGAATAATCTCGATCCTCCTGAATCATCTTCAGATCTGCGTTGGAACTACACATCTGTGTTATGCTGTGTAGTTACGAGACAGTCACAACGAGTTGCTTACACAACCACATAGAGTTGAAGGTGATCCAGGGAGAAAGAAACTAATCATAATGTAAAAAATGAGCAACCTGGGCTGAGAAATTAGCGATATATAAAATTTTTAAATAAACTTTAAAAATACAAATACTAAACAAGTACGTTTTCTCAGCGTGACTGATTAATAATGAGATTCTGGGTGTTCAGCCGAGTTGTTGTTTCCATTTTTGTACTAAAATTTTCTGCAGAAAATGGAAACAGCTCGGCTGAACACCCGGAAGCTCACTATTATTAATTAAACAAGTTTGCTGGAGCAGCCATTTCCTTGGCAGCTGATATCGTTATTGTTGCTGTTGTTATTGTTGTGGTCTACAGTCCGATGACTTGTTTGAAGCTGCTCTCCACGCTAGTGTATTACGTGGAAGCCTCTTCATCTCAGCTTATCTACTGCAACCTACATCGACTTTACCTGCTTTCAGCAGCACCTCCTTCCATTACCACAATGAATGTTCTTTGATGCCTCAGGCTGTGTCCTATCGACTCATCCCTTCCTTTTGTCATGTAGCGCCAAAAATGTCCTTTCTCCCAGATTAGATTGAGTACCTCTTCGTTAGCTATCTAATCGACCCATCTAATCTTGAACATTTAAGAAGCTTCTGTATTCCTCTTCTTGTATTGCTAATAGTCCGTGTTACACATCTCTACGCTCCAGACAAATACATTCAGAAAAGATGTTCCAACATTGAAATTTACATTCGATGTTAGCAAATGTCTCTTTTTCCGAAATGTTTTTCATTGCGTTGCCAGTCCTCTCTGCTTCGGGCACCGTCGATGATTTTGCTGCCCAGATACTAACCTGTCTATTTTTAGGGTGTTATTTTCGAACTTAGTTACTTCACCATTGTCTGAATTAATTCCACTATATTTCCTAGTTTTGCGTTTTCTGATGTTCATCTTACAACCCACATATTTAAGGCTCAGGAAAATGGAAATGCTGTCATGAAACCGATAGTTTGACCACCACAGTTCTTCACCAGGCACTGTCCCAATGGAGCTTGTACACTCGCCGTTGCCTTCCTCTGGCCTCTGAACTGACTTACGTAGCCAGTTATAGTGTGACTACAGGGTAACGTGGCTTCCCTTCCACGGTCCAACTCGACTTTTTTTAACTTTAACAAATATTAACAAAGGTGAAAGAAGGTATAAGTGACAATTTAAAAAAAAAAAAAAAAAAAAAACCTTAGACTGACCGGAGATCGAATCCGAGAAGGCTGAAATCACACTTTGGCGCTTTACCATTGAACCATCAAATGTAAGTAATTAACAAAACTAAATTTTGCTCGTTGGCATATTAACCTATTTGAAAATATAGCCACGTTGCGGGTATTATTTAAACTTATCTGCACTAAACATTATGAAATACATATAGCTGTTTTCGAACTTCCAGCGTCCTGGTTCAAATGGCTCTGAGCACTATGGCACTTAACTGTTGATGTCATCAGTCCCCTAGGACTTAGAACTACTTAAACCTAACTAACCTAAGGACATCACACACATCCATGCCCGAGGCAGGATTCGAACCTGCGACCGTGACGGTCCCACGGTTCCAGTCTGTAGCGCCTAGAACCGCTCAGCCACTCTGGCCGGTAAAATGTTCAAATGTATGTGAAATCTTATGGGACTTAACTGCTAAGGTCATCAGTCCCTAAGCTTACACACAGTTTAACCTAAATTATACTAAGGACAAACACACACACCCATGCCCGAGGGAGGACTCGAACCTCCTCCGGGACCAGCCGCACAGTCCATAACTGCAGCGCCTTAGACCGCTCGGCGAATCCTGCGCGGCTCCAGCGTCCTGGAGTAGCTTGGGTCAACAACTTCTATTAATCTGTACAAAGAAAAACCACTTAAATTTGCGTTTTTTTCTTTTTATTCATTCGATGACTAGTTTCGGGCCGATACCCGTTTTTAAATCATCATAACAATCTCGGAAATCGCATTTCCGAAGATGTCAAAAACATTTACAGCGCATATAGATAACTCTATGCACTGTAAATAATCATTGCACATACAGGTAACTGTATGTAAATGTTCCTTGCACATTTTTGACATCTTCGAAAATGCCATTTTTGACTTTGTTATGATGATTTGAAAATGGGTCTCGGCCCAAAACTAGCCATAGAATGAATAAAAATAAAAATTTGCAAGTTGGACTAGTTTTTCGTTTTACTGACATAATTATTTTCACGACATATTATTTATACTACACAAACACATCGCAAGGAGAAGGCTCGAATTACTAGCACTCGCGGCGTCTTGGTCTCTGAGTACTTTAGACTTTGAATTTCGTCCTTAGGCTACGCCGATTCCCATCAGCATCGATCAACTTAGTGGCAGCGGACGAGTATTAATCGACCACTGTATTATTGCACCTGGGGATGAGGCGCTTCGGTAGGCTTATCATGAATTTCTATAGCGATATTTCACGAAGACAGGCTGAACTACTTGATAGTATATGCACAGATGCCTTGAAAGCATTCATTGTGCTATAGGTTTTCCTTAATATTATCACTTGCTTGTTTACTATAATGGCACCGCATGTTTCCGATGACGGCCGCAGGAGGCGAAGTGCAGTAACATCGTGGTCGTGTAATATTTTACTGCAGCCGTTTTCTTACCCTCTGCCAGATGATAAAAACGACGAAGCTCCAGAGAAGTCTAATACAAAAGAAAAACCTTGCATAAATATTGCGAGCCGTGGAAGAATTGGACTCAGATAGGTTCTAATTGGAAGCCGACCACAATAATTTAATTTATATGCTAAGTACAAAATCTACAACTTTAATTTCGTTTCTTTTGTGTAAGATCACGTAGATGACATAATTCAATGGAGTGTAAGTTCACGCCTGTGGTGCACTGCACTCAGTGGCCTAACTAAGGTTTTTGGGCCTCCTACGAACAACTTTTGGGCCTTTTTGTGCTAATAAACGTTCAAAGAATAAATCTGAAAAATTAGACATTCACACTCCACCATACTTTTTCCCCGTCTCCAAATAACCAACACACTACACAACACATTGCATTTAAAGTAGGGAATATCGCTACTGAACCTATTCAATTTTCTGACCTCTTTAAGTCTAATAATAATAATAATTAAAATTATAATGGCCAATAAACGATCTTTTGGTCTTAGTGCTGTTTACAATTTTTCGTGTAATCGCTTCAGTCAGTTTATCTCGGAATAGTCCTCTATCATTTCTAAACAGAGCATATTGTTGATTGTCTTGAAGTTGCGAGGAACGATCTGTAGGTGGTGAATCGACGTCTTTTAGAGAGCACGGACAGAGTACGACGGAACCGCGCGACTGCTACGGTCGCAGGTTCGAATCCTGCCTCGGGCATGGATGTGTGTGATGTCCTTAGGTTAGTTAGGTTTAAGTAGTTCTAAGTTCTAGGGGACTGATGACCTCAGAAGTTTAGTCCCATAGTGCTCAGAGCCATTTGAACCATTGGAACGGAGTACGAAGCAAATGTTGCGGGTTGCATACTTCACAAATCAAGGTGCTGCTGTTACATCACTGCTAACGGGTTTCGTCTGGTCCCGCTCTAGTTCGGAGAGTACGACGAGATTGAGAAATGTGTCACTGCAGTCGCTTCATAGTCGTAGACTTGATCTCTCATGCAGGGTTGCCAAGCTAGTTGTGACTTATTGACCTGGGTTACGACCAGAGGCTCGGATATGGCAGTCTATCTCTCGTCTTCTGTGCAGGACTCCAGAACGTTTCTGGATACATTTGTATTGCTTGCAAGGCCCAGGGACAAAACTTCCTATGTGACAGGAACAGGCGAATCGCCCACTGCTTGAAAGAAAAAGAAAAAGGAGAAGTTGGTCTCACTGATACTAAAATACACAGCGAAAAGATAGAGCTACATATTTCGTGTATAATTTGGTCAAAAATTCGTACGATTCGAACGAGTCAGATTGTAGACTTTCATTTTACTTTATTTTTGCCTTTGAGAGAAGAAATATCATACAGCCACAAACAATTACAAATACGACACTTCTCAAATATTTGTTACAAATATGATCTTAAGCATTCATTTTCTGAAAACAGAATATCTAAATATTATCGATAAGATCTATAACGTAAGTTCAGAAGATGTCAGTAGTAAGGCAGAGACCGAGGGGTTAGAGTGGAAGCTGCCAGTAAAGAAAAAACCCTTGACCCTAGAACCCAAAACTGTTTCATGTGACTCCAGGTCTGTGCTGCTCTTAATACAACACCAATACAATCTACACAAGTTTATTGCCATGAAAAAAACAATAGTTAAGTAAAAATAAAACATGTGATCCACCAGCACTAAAAGAATTTGTAAATGCATTAACGCACCCAGTTTACAATAAGCGGTTGGCTTCTGTCACCAAGTGTTGAGGTGTACACCGCCTGATAAGAAGACCTAATTTCGCAGTTTTCCCAGGCCGCTAAACTGGCCATACGTGGCGTCTAAAACATTTCAAAAACCCTCTAAAAGGTATAAATGGCTAAACACATACAATAATAAAATGTATGAAATGAGACAACTCCAGACTACACGCAGAGCACGTAAAAACCAAAAACTTTCGGAATTCTGCATGAATATTTATGAAAATGTGATAATATTAAGTAAGAGACTATTAACATTTAAGAAGCATGGGACAGCCAGTAATGAACACCGATACCAGAAACACAATCAGAATATCATGTATCCTAGTGTGCACATAAGAGCTCTGTTCAAAAAATTCCGGAACATTGCCCTTAAAATTTTTTTGCGCTTACCTTTCACTTATTGTGCACGGTCTCCTTCGAAATACTGTCCGCCACAATTTATATGCCGCTCTCAACGCCATTTACACTTCCGGAAGCAGTCTTCGTTCGGCTCTTGCTGGATCGCGCGAAGCACCGTCTGCGATTTTTCCTTTATTTCGTCTATGGTTGCAAATCTTCGTCCTATCGACGGGGTTTTCAACTTTGGAAATAAAAAAGGTCTGCAGGAGCCAGATCTGGAGAGTCGGACGGTGAGGCAGCACAGCAATTTCCGTTTTTTGTGCAACAGTCACTCACCAACAGGGATGAATGTGCGGGTGCGTTATCGTGATGCAAGAGCCATGAATTGTCTCGCCACATTTCAGGCCGTTTTCCTCTCACATTTTCCCGAATGCATCGCTACACGTCCTGATAGCACCATACATTAACAGTTTGTCCCTGTGCTACGAATTCATGACGAACTAATCCTTTAAATTCGAAGAAAACTATCAGCGTGGCTTTGGCATTTGATCTGACCTGACTTCACCTCGTGATTGTTTTGGTCTTGGAGAACCTTCATCGACCTATTGAGAAGATTGAACCTTGGTCTCAAAATCATAACCTACGTCTCATCACCAGTTATCATTCTCTTAAGGGACGTCTCGTTCTCATTTGCGAGATCCAAAAGTTCTTCACAGATCGCGAGGCGAAGGTCTTTCTGGTTTTGATTCATGAGCTGTAGAACGAACTTTGCGGCAACACGATGCATTCCAAAATGCTGTATCAGGATGTCATGACATGATGCAACTCAAATGTTGGGTTCTTCTGCAGTTTTTCAGTCAGTCGGTCTTCGATTAGCGCGCACAGTTTTGTTGACATTCCTCGCATAAGGGTCGTTGGTAGAAGCCGAAGGGCGTCCTGAACGAGGGCCATCTTTAACTCCCGTCTGGCCATTTTTAAACCGCGTGAACCATTTAAACACCGAATACGGCTTAAGTACAAATCATCGTAGGCTTCCGGCATCATTTGGCGTGCCTCTTTAGAAGTTTTCTTGAGTTTCACGCAAAATTTAAAGCAGTCGCGTTGCTCCTCTGACTCTGCCATCTCGAAATTCGCAAACTCTGTGACACAACGCTCTACTCAATATAGCACTAAACAGTATCTAACAGACAAACAACAATGAAAATAGCGGCAGTCACACACTAAAAACAGGCATGTGCAGGGATGCCAATCGCGTTTCGCTCCAACACATCAGTGGCGTAAATTACGAATGTTCAGGAAGTTTTTGAACAGATCTCGTACAATCTACGACAAAAAACAAAAACAAGAAAATGAAAGGAACGTGGCACCACCTAGGAATTTTCCGAATGCGACTGATCCACCTGGAAACCAATCAGTCGCTATCTTGAAGTCACACGATCATTTCCTCAGTAAGTACCAGTAGTAGAAATGCATAAAATACAAAATAATGAATGTTTCTTCAAGAAGGGTCGCATGTAACTTAACACCAGCATTCTAATATGAGTGAGTCAATATTGAAATTAATGACATTATTATCTTAATTAAATTTAGCAATTCGTACCAGAATGGTCCTGACGTAGGGCAAAATGTTAACTTATTTCCTGAAATCCCTAAGCACTTATTTAATATTTTGCTGTATAGAAAGGCAAGGTTGAAAATACCGCTTCAGTTGTAAGGTTCTTTTTATTTTTCAGTGCTCTGCTCTCGCTGGTGATACACCTCGTCTTTTACTCGTCCGCCGTGGTGCTCGGGGTTACAGGACAAAGTTATAACACCTGATGATGGGCATGTAAGGGGCCGAAACCGGCCGTGTGTCAGCTACTGAAAAATAAGAAGAATCTTCCAGCTGAAGCCGTATTTTCAACCTCTCATATAATGCTCATTTGTGGATGTCCCTCCGGCAGGACTGTTTCTATAGAAAGGGAAAAATCATCTCATAACATATGTAGTCACTCGCTACTTCTGTCGTCAATGAAGGTCTCTAGTCTCTTGCATGTGGATGATAGCGGAACCATATTAGAAGCTCCAAATAAATTGCGGAACGGACTTGATTAAAATAATTTTTAAAAGCGTAATTCGCCCGTTGGTGCGTCCCGTTTATCAACATCATCACCGTAAAAAAGCTAGGGTGCGCGCGTTTTCTCTCTTATTTTGAAGCTCGTTTGATGAACGCAAGAGGACGCAAAATTGTTGTTCAGGCCGCTGTATAAACAGGCTTCTGTTTTGTTTACTGTACTAAACAAGGGACTTAATTTACTCCGTGTATTAGCTTACGTTATTATTTTCGTGTTTGAGGGATACGTTTACATTTATTTTTAGTGTAAACACGCTCCTGTATGTTATTCAAAATTCAACGTATCTCTTTTTTATCGGGACACGCATGACACAGTGCCGTCGGCACTGCACACACGTCTTAATTAAATCGCCGGCCGTGTTTGTGCGTACTGCTCTCGCGTTGACTTACAATGCAAATACTGCTCCGTTGGCCTGCTGTCTGGAAATTGGTAGCTACCGAGTGCTGGTAGCAACGTACTTCCATAACGTTCAGCCACCGCTGAAGTTCCTAAGAACTTGAGCTTTTGGTCCTGGAAGTGACCAAATTAATAGGACCCCCTTACCGAGATACATTCGTCTCTACTAATAACAGGTTACGCGACTTGTCGTCGCACCAACACCTTACATACCCTGCTTACACTCGCAGCTGTAGTGAGTTCTACAGACGCTGAACTGCCTCCTGTGGAGTTACGTGCAGTTCCTCGTGACGTACGTACCCATTTGGTTCGGAAAATAAGAAAATCTCTTCTCCTCATTATTATACAAAACGGTGTCTATGCGATACTCAACTGGATGGTTACCCCGCAGGCCTTGAAATTTGAGGAAATTCAGTGTCCTATTCTTTAACCAACGAATGAACCACAATAAATATGCGTAACGTAATATGTATCGTATTCCCTAGAAAATTAAATTTAATAATAAACTGTGCTTTAAAAGTAACAATTGATACCATGGTTCTGCCATTCAAAAAATCAAATATTTACTTATCTGTTTTGCAGTAGAAAAAAAAAGCAAGTCAGGCTAGAGTTGATGGCCCGTCGACAACGTGTGCAAGAGTACCTATATCTACCCGTCTTTAGGGACATGGACACCAGCTGGGCATTGTCGTGCTGAAAATGCGAATTTTTCGATTCGAGCACACGATAGCTTTTAAAGTAATTTTGAAGTGAGAAGTCGAGATTGGGAAAATAGGTCAGCAAAATCTTGAGTGGAACAAAGTTAAATGAATACTAGCGAGTATTAAAAGTGACATAACTATCATTGGGAGGTTAGACGTATAAGCGTGTCAACAGGACAAATATTAATGAAAGAATTCGGTCGAAAAGATCGTAATAAGAGGTCAACAAGGAAGTTGCGTTCGGATTTATGTGGCTCAAGTGCTTAAGATTAATAGTCTCGTATCCATAGCTAGAAACAATAACCGACCTATATGAGATTTCATCTAAACTTTAGTCATTGTCGCGGGAAAGTTTCCAGTCTGTCTCTAACCTGAATTAAATAGTATTTTGAAGGTAATGACGTCTGCGAATATGGACTGATGTCTGTTATAAAATGCTAATCACACCAGATGTATTTTTATTTTACGCTATTTTTATTTCACGCTAATCCATTTTAATATGTTGTAAACTGTCACGGTGACGAAACCCGCGTAATGGTTGCGCTTTTTCATTTTGCACATGGACTTCACATGCCCTCAGCTACTTTGGTTGTGTGATACTCTCGTTAGCAGCACTGTCACATGTGTAGGCTTGGGAGGAAGGCTTTGCGTTTTTCGTGTTAGGAAGGTGTATTTCCAGTATGATCTCAGGGTTCTGTTGTTGGCAGAAGGCAGTCAATGGATCTCATTAAGAGAGGCGGGCGTCCCCAGGGAGTGGACGCTTTTCGTAGAAGTGAGGCTGTAGCCTGTTTGATGTTTTTATGGGCAGAGCCAGTACCTGACCCAGCTATGGGCTGAAGACACAGTGCCGCCACTGATGGCCCAAAAGAATAGTCGAGAACGACATTTATGCCGGTTTGGCACCAACATCAAAGATCAAAACGCCATAGCACCGCTGTGCTAGCATGAGAAAGATGATTGGTTTCACTTCTAAATTTCGGTCATCCAATAGAAATTATACTTGGTCTGAAGAGGCTGACCAATGAAAGAGAGCCTGCTCCACGGCATTACCAGCCTCGTGTTTGTTAATGTGGGTTTTGTAACAAGAGTGGGAAGTTTCTGCGGCATTCCCCTGTTTTTTCATGAAATAAGTGATATTCTCGTCCAGTATAATGAAAAGGATGGCTACCACTCACGATGTAGCGGGGATACTGAGTCGCAGGTAGAAACAACAAAAAGACTGTCATACAAAGCTTTCGGCCAAGCAATATTTTATCAGAACTAGACAACACACACACACACACACACACACACACACACACACACAGACGCAATTCACACACATGACCACAGTCTGGCTGTGGTCTCGTGTGTGTGTGTGTGTGTGTGTGTGTGTGTGTGTGTGTGTGTTGTCTAGTTCTGACAAAGTATTGCTTAGTAGAAAGCTTTGTTTGACAGTCTTTTTATCGTGCCTATCTGCAACTCAGCATGTCTGCCATATGGTGAGTAGCAACTACGCTTTTCACAACATTGTCATTATTCCATCCTCGATTTTCCATTGTTTGATATTCTTGTCCGTCACATTAGAAATAGCATGGCGTCTTCCTCCCCATGTAGAGTTTTTGAAAGCAGAGATTTTAGGAGAGAGAGTTTTGTAGCACTCACGTTCTAGCCGCCATACAAATGTTCCATCAGCCGCCATCTGGTGCTGATGGGCACAGGCTTTGCTGATTTTGGGGAAATGTAAGTTTGGCAATCTGTGGTAGTGTGGACTGTACTCTGAGTCAGCTCACAACTAACTTGTATCGTCACACGATATGCGTTACCCATTTGATTATAATTTGTGTCTTTGTGTCAGTAACGTTTAGTTCACAAACTGCCCAGATAAAGATAACACACTGCGTTTTCTTCCATAAAATTTGTCACCTTCCCACAGAGTTAGCGTCATTTTGTGTGAATTCAATCCACATTTTAGAAACCTTTTCTCGCTTCTAATTGCTTGTATATTGTGCTCAATAATTAGAGCAAGTATACTCAGACTTCATTAATATAAAGTGATCCTTTAAGTTGTTCTTCATATTTTCCACGGTTAGGCGACCCACTAAAATTAAATACAACCTACTGCATACCTAAGCTTGTTATTCTCACTGTGACGGCGTTACCGGTTTGTACAGCGTCCACACTCGACGATCATTCGCTTCTTATTCAGTGAAAGTAACGTGTATTGCACTTCCTCATCTTGTTTGACTAGGGAGAACTGTGTCAATTTCGCCTACGATTATGTTTCCTGTTTGTTGTTCCATGACTGTTTGGCTAACGCCCTTGCAGTATACAGACGTATTAAGCAAGAACTTTTGATAGCAACATCATACCATAAAGCTGGTCAAGGGTTAAAAATCAACAGAAACAGCTTAAACTTTCAAAACCATCCTGGAATTCACTAGAAAGAGGCAACACTTAAGGAACCAAGGAAAAAACTGTTTTAAGATGGCTGTCTGCGTGATTTAAAACTTAGTCCTCCTCATTAAAAGTCCACTGGTTTCAACGCCACACCACCTTCTCCGTGGATGCCTATAGGTACATGTTTTGCTATTGTACATCCCACAAGAGCTGAAGAGGTGAGCTACACATGAGATGAACTGCAGATGACTCCATTATCATCCTTGCAACCTAGAGACCTTGGTGTACAGCCGCAGCGATTAATTCCGGCAATTAAAAGGATTGTACCTTGTTGTGTTCCTCGCGAACAGTCATAAATCTGAGAGGAATCCTACAGCAATATTTGCAAGGAAGGATCCATCACAGTACAGTAGACATCTAACGACATGTCCACCATTGTTGAAACTTGTACAGCTCTGGAAAGCGTATGGAATTGCCTGGAAGGCATCACCTAACTCTACTGTATAAATAGTGCGTTTGCCATATTTTTGAAGTGTAGTTATGGGGGATACAGACAAAGCAATTCATCTAGAAGTGGGTATTGAAAGCCGAGCTTTTGGACTAGTATAAACGTCGCCTTTATTGAAGAGAAGGAAGGAGTATTTGCAGAGCAATGGGTTATGGTTCGTGATGACGAACCAGTATAACGCATAACAGACGTTGTTTTCATTGGTGTTGAAACGTTGAAAAGTTGCCTTGGCACATACAATCTGTGGACTCGAACCTGGAACCCTGCCTTCCCCTAGAAATGTTCTTACCGGCCGAGCTATCCAAAAACTAACCAGAAGCCATTCCCATAGCTGCACTTCTGCCAATACCTCTAGCCTAAAGTTCTTAATCCACATCGACACTCCGAAGAGCACGGAAGAGCATACTTCCCATTGTAGCATGTGTTAGGGTTCCCTCCCGTTCGACTGGCGTATGCTCCGCAAGAAGAATTATTGCTTAAGACTCTGTGCGCGCGGTAATGGGTCCACTCTCGTCTTCGCAGTACGTACACGAACAGTATACAGGAAGTGGACGTGGAAAACAGTACAGACGTTACCATAATGCGGAAATGAAGAGATTTATCTGACTTTCAAAAAGTCACGATTATTGGCTTTGCGCCAAGGGTGGAAGCCTTTCTGTAACGGATAAGTGTGTCAAGTGTTGACGTGCTGCCATAGTTGAAGTATACCGTGCAGGGCAAAAAGGCATTATCCAAAATCGTCGCCGAGACAAATGCGGTGGACCACGGGCCATAGATGACAGGGGCGAACAACAGCGCCGGAGATGCATACGGACGAACAGACGTGCAGCTGTTGAGCAACTGACCGCCCAGATCAATCAAGGGGCTACCAACGGCGTCTCCTCAACGAACGTTCAGCGACCGTTGCTGCGCATTGGCCTCCACAGAAGGCACCTGGTCCATGTACTCGTGCTGATGTTCATCGGCTGTGAACGCAACCGAGCGTCCACTGGTGGCGTCATGTGGCGTTTTCTGAGGAATCATGTTTTATTCTCCATCAGACAGATGGTCGTTGTGTACGGTGTGAAACGTCTGAAACTAAACATCTTCAAACCGTCGGAATAGTCCAGGTCGGAGAAGGGGTCGTTATGGTGTGGAGGATGTTGGGGTGATATTCCCCAGGTGGTTTCGTCTTCCTGTAAGTCACACTGGATCACCGCAGGTACGCATCTATCCTTAGGAACCATGTCCACCCCTAAATGTCGATTGTTCTTCCTCAGCACTATAGTCTGTTCCAGCAGGACAACGCAACCTGTCACCTAGCTCGCAGTATACGCATGTGGTTCGCAGAGCACCAAGATGAGATTACGGCCGTGGCCACCAAACTCACCGGCTTTATACCCAATCTGTGTGACCACCTCGATCGGACTGTCAGTGTCATGGATCCTCAACCGAGAAACCTAGCGCAACTGGCCGAGGTACTGAAGTCGGCATGACTCCACATTCCTGTCGATACCTTCCAGAACCTCACTGACTCTCTTTCTGCACGTCTCGTAGCGGCCCGTCCGGCCAGAAATGGTTATTCAGGCTTCTGACAGGTGATCATGTGTCATCCGTCGCACGTTTTGTAACCAATCTCCTTTGGAGACTCACAACATCTTCTCAATATCTTACAGCTTGCGAGTAGTGTCTGGATAACTCAGTCGGTAAAAGCATTGGCCGTGGAAGGTAAGATTCCGTGTTCCAGTCGCGGTACGACGCACAGTTTTTAATCTGCCAGGAAGTTTCAAAACAGCGCCAGAGCGAAAGATTCATTCTGCTCACAAACGTATTAATATAGTACACAATAGTGGTACTCGCTCTGTAGTGGAACTTCCGCGACAGGGTATATTCAGTGAAGGGTGCTCGCGCAGAGTTGCATATAATTTCCGAACAGAATGAAGTGGGGGAACCGTTATGGCGGTGCGTTCGCGTTCGCATGTGTTTGGCGGCGCGGCGGCGGACTCAGCGGGTCGGGCAGCCAGCTGGCGGTGGATCGATGCGCTGTGTGGCGCGTGCCTGCCGGCCTGCAATCAGGCTGAGTGCCGCCCCCGCCGCCCCCGCCGTCTCCTGCGCCCCTCGCCGCCTCCGCCGCCCCCAGCCTTTTGTGTCGACGCCTGCCACGCCCCCGGGCCGCAGTCCCCCGTCTTCGTGCTATCTGCGGACTCCCGCCGGTTCGCGTCTCGCGACGCTCTACAGTCCCTCCCCCCTCCCCCCTCCCCCCTCCCATCAACCCATATAGCCCTAAAAAAAAAAAGAGAAAGAAAAAAGAAACAACTGTACCACCCATCGAGTTATTTACTTGTTATGCGCCGAAGGAGAGCGCTTTTTCGCCCTGTCAGCCTCCAATATGCGTGAATGATGTGTACGGAGTGCTCGCCACAAAACACTGCAGCAAATGGCAGAACAGTTTGACTACCTGCTTTACATCGAGGTGATGTCCACATCCACAGATGGCGGTAGTATCGATTATACAATGTAGAAAAGGGCAGTGCAGTGACGGAGCTGTCATTTGTATTCAAGTGCTTCATGTGATAAAGTTTCCGATATGATTATACTCGCACGAAGGGAATTAACATGCTTTGAACGCGGAATGGTAGTTGGAGCTAGAAGCATGGGACATTCAATTTCAGAAATTGTTAGGGAATTCAATATTGCAAGACCCGTAGCGTCAAGAGTGTGCCGAGAATACCAAATTCCATTCACCATGGAAATGCAGTGGCCGATGGCCTCCACTTAACGACCCAGAGTAGCGGAGCTGTCAGTGCTAACAGACAAGCAACATTGCATGAAATAACCGCAGAAATCAATGCGAAACGTACGACGAACGTATCCTTTAGGACAGAGTGGCGAAATTAGTCGTTAATGGTCTATGGCAGCAGATGACCGACCCGGGTGTCTTTGCTAACACCATGACATCGCATGCAGCGCTTCTCTGGAACTCGTGACCGTTTCGGTTGGATCCTAGACGACTGGAAAACCGTAGCCTGGTCAGATGAGTCACGAATTCAGTTGGTAAGAGCTGGTGGTAGGGACTGAGTGTGGCGGAGACACCACGAAGCCATGGGCCCAAGTTATCAACAAGGCACTGTGCAACCTGGCGGTTGCTCCATAATGGTGTGGGCTGTGTTTACTTCGAGCGAACTGAGGCCTCTGGTCTAACAGAACCGATCGAAACTGCAAATTCTTGTAATCGGCTACTTTGAGACCATTTGCAGACATTTATGGACTTCATGTTCCCAAAGAAGTATACAATTTCTACCGATGACAATGCGCCATGTCGCCGTGCAACAACTGTTCGCGACTGCTTTGAATAATATTCTGGATAATGCGAACAAATGAGTGGGCCACCAGGATCGACCGACACGAATCCCATCGAACAATTAAGGGACATAATCGAGAGGTCAGTTAGTGCTCAAAATCCTACACCATAAACACTTCCGCAATTATGGACGGCTATTGTGTCAGTAGTGCCTAATATTTTTGCAGGAGATTTCCAAGAACTTGTTGCCCATGCTACGTCGAGTTGCTGCACGACATGAGGACGTATCCCATGACTTTTGTCATCCCAGTGTAAAACGGGTCGTTCCGCTTTACGAACGCAGTACAGCAGCTACTTTACGTAGCACATACTCCACAAGTCCTGGTAGCTTCCTGGACGTACAGTGGTCGATAAAGACACTGCTACCCCCAAAACACAACACATTACCACGTCTGATACGGTGTAGCAAAACAGTTAGCATTCAAAACAGCGTCTCGGAATGGATAAATACAGGTCCTGAATGGTTTTCAAGGGAATCTTACACCATTATTACTGCAAAATAGTGGCAGTCCAGGTAACGATGATGGATTACAGAAGACTTTTGAGACAGTTCCTCACAAGCGACGCGTACCTGTGGAATCCGTCCCCGGTGTGTGACTGGATTCGTGATTTCCTGTCACAAACGTCACAGTTCGTAGTAATTGACGGAAAGACATCGAATAAAGCAAACGCGACATCTGGCGTTCCCCTAGGAAGTGTTATAGGCCCTCTATTGTTGCTGATCCATGTAAATGATGTAGGGACTTCAGGAGCTCTCTTTGATTGTTTTCAGCTGACGCTGTCATTTACCGTTCTGTTAAGTCATCAGAAGATAAAAAGAATTGCAAAATAACTTATAAAAGGTATCTGCATTGCGCAGAATTCGTAATTGACACTAAATAATGAAAAGTGTGAAATTATCCACGTAAATACTAAAAGGAATCCGCTAAATTTCGGTTACTCGATAAACTTCGCGAATCTGAAGGCTGTAAACTCAACTAAACACTCAGGGAATACAATTACGAATTACTTAAAGTAAAACAATTACATATTGTAACCTTACATAAGCTGCCAATTGTGGTAAAAGTAAGAAATTTCCCGAAAGTAATTTAACAGCGAAGTTTCGATTCCGAGAAATGCGTAGTGTCGTGTTGGGTTGGTAGAGTAACAGCAAGTGTTAATGCGTGACGTCACGCTGAATCGAAATTTTTTTTTATATATCGAAACGTATTGGATGTACCCCGAAGGTAATATTTGTGGTTTTTAATTTGATTATTTATTTGAAAAGCTATTGAAATAATTGTGTATGATATGAGTAAGACTCATATGACTATTATATCGCATTCACAGTGATATAATGTTGATTTGACATAGACTTGACAATCAAGAAGTATATTTTTTCTTTGATAAAGACAGAGATGTTAGCACTCTATCAAGTTACTCTGGTGCGTTATAAGATAATTTCCTGTTTTGGTCCTAATTGATTGCGTAGAGGGCAATCCTAGTTAATTATTGAGTCCTTTGAGTGGTAAAATGAAGAGAGAGAGAGAGAGAGAGAGAGAGAGAGAGAGAGAGGGAAACAAAAAGGAATACGCTAGCTGTCTAAATAACGGTCACATCTTGCGAGGCGCGATATACGTTACAAGGGACCGCGCTACAGCATCAATGTAGACTTAGCTTAAAACGAAGAATTATTATCGATAATAATTAGATCGGAAGTTGTTTTTGAGAAAGCATATGATTCTGAACTGACTTTTAATTAACTATTATGAAAGATAATCAATTCGCGACAGAAAAGACAAATTTCGGGAATTAGATTTGATCGTATGGTTGCATAGCAATGTGTCAGTAGTCTTGGGTTACGTGTAGCTGGAACGGAGTAATAAGTTGAAAATCCCATACACACACAGGCGAACACTATAAAAATTGGCATTAACTATGATTGAGTTCCGAGTGAATGTGATTTTTTTAGGCAAATTGGGACCTCAATAAACTACAGTTACATGAAAAGACAATCATGTGTAGCGTCACATTTCAGTAGACGACCAACCGTAGAAACTACAATTTCACATCGATGTTATCACTTTTGTCAAAACAGTGACACTTATTTTTTTTTGTTTCCTTCCGTACTCGAACTAAGGCTATAAATTGAAGTTCTTAATGTTTTGTTGTTATCATGATTTCGAAAAGATATTAAGATGTTCCCCTTTCCCCTTCCTCGAACATACGACCCCGAGGATTTGCCGAGCTTGTAAAGAAGAAAGAAGAGAGAACCAAACAAACCACAACCACTACCGACGACGACGTCGAAGGAGACATGGGGAGGAGAGGATACAATTTACAAGGTGAGTCACTAACTATTGCCACCTAGAATAACTCCAAAAGTACGATAGTAGCTGAAAAGTCTGTGGGACAAATGTTGGACGGGACAACGGGGGCTATAATATGACTTTTTTTTTTTTTTTTTTGCTAGGTGGAGTCGCGTCAGAGATATGAAGGTCAACTTTGTTTTTTTAAATGGGGTGCTATAGTTTGGTACTTATTTTCTGATAGCGGGTATCGAGACGAATCCAGTGGTGTGTAACAGTAAGGTCTTTGAAGGTCAACGAAGGCCACAAAGGTGGCATGAACGACCATTTACAGAAGGTGTCCGAAGCGATGACCATTGGTATCAGTGCAGTGCTGCAATCTTCTTGTCATGGATTGAGTGGTATTCCTTAGCACTTTGGCACTTATCGAAGCACATGCTCTGACAATTCTCTCTCGTATATCGTGCAAATATAAAAACTCGCCGAATGCGGCGTATCCATCTAACGTGCCATTGACAACTAAACCCACTCGACGGTTTCTCAATGCAACACTAACGCCAGGCGCAAATTGAGACGCGCATAGAGAGTGTGAAGCGACGCAGCGTGCATTATTGTAACTTCACAGGTTCAAACGAGACCGCGCAAATTGGGACGCGACGCGACTGGGTCGCTACACGTGGCTGCTCCAGGTCGCGCGGCGTTGTGGTTGTGGCACAGTTTCTCGCGCCGCGCGTCATGCGAGTACTTTGTGGGACAGGTGAGGTGTGGAGCGGGAAAGCAGTTCTGCCATATGTTCACTTCGGCATGGCACACAGGGACAGTGGAAGTATTTCCCATCCGAAAAATACGGCCTTACCGTGTACTGAATTTTATTGTCACTGAGTAGTGTTTCTGGTTTCGCCGTTTAAGCCCTCCGTCTCTTTTCGTTAGTACATAATAGTTTTCAGTTATATATATCAGTACAGTTACTTTGTTTTGTTTATTGTTTTGTCAAGAACAATGCACAGTTCAGTAACTGGTGAGCCATTAGCCACTGAAGTTATATCTTCTGCGGCCACAATGTTTTCAGGACGTAAGAGGCGACAGATGATTCATCGCGAGGGTAGTGAATAAAGAAGTAAGGCATGTTATAAAATCATGTGATCTAGAAGCAAGGCGGGAAAGTAAAACAAGGTTATCTACTTGCTGCCTGTTACTATCATACTTTCGGAGTTATTCTAGGTGGCAATAGTTAGTGACTCACTCTGTATAATATCGCGGGGAAAGCAAACCAAACATTGCGATTTATTGGCAGAATATTTAGAAAATGTAACAGGTCTACCAAGGAGACTGCTTATACTACGCTTGTCGGCCGTCCTCTGGAATACCCCTGTGCGGTGTGGTATCCGCAGCAGAGAGGATTGATGGAGGACATCGAAGCAGTTCAAGGAAAGGCAGCTCGTTTTGAATTAAGCGAAACAGGGAGAGAGTGACACGGGTATGATACCCGAATTGGAGTCGCAGTCATTAAAACAAAGATGCTTTTCGCTGCGGCAGGTACTTCTCGTTAAATTTGAATCACCAACTTTCTCCTCAGAGTGTGAAAATATTTTATTGGCACTCATCTATATAAGGAGAAACGATCACCAGAATAAACTAAGAGAAGTCAGAGCTCGCTCGGGAAGATTTAAGTGTTCGTTTTTGTCGTGCGCTTTTCGTGAGTGGAACGGTGGAGAAGCATCTCGAAGGTGGTTCGACGAACCATCAGCACATACTTAATTATGAATTGCAGAGTGATCTTGTAGATACAGATGTAGAAGTGAATATCGATCACGCACCGTTCTATCCAAAGTAGACCACTAAAGCTCAGTGATATTGAGATCTGGCCAGGGGGGATGCGGCAATTCATCCTCGTCCCATAGTCCTGGACTATGTGAGCTCTGTGAACAGGAAACCTGTCGTCTTGGAACACAGCATCGCCACTGGGGAACAAATATTTAAATATTTTACCATCGGATGGTAGAGAAATAGAATGGAAATGAACGTATGGCATCGTTGGCCGGGAGGCCTCTATTCGGCGAAGTTCTTATTTCACTCGACGCCACATTGAGCTACTTACGCGCCGGTAATGAGGATGAAATGATGATGAAAACAAGACAATACCCATTACCCGAGCGGAGAAAATCTCGAACCCGGCCGGGAATCCAGCCCGGGCCCCCTTGCATGGGAAGCGAGCACGTTACCACCCAGATAAGTAGGCCGACATCGGATGGTAAAAGTGTCACATAACAGTGGGCAATAAAGCTACCTTGATGAGTAAACATGGGACAATGTAATACCACGATAATGGCAACCAAAATCTTCATCGAACCCCCTGCCACCTCATGTTTCACTCTTGGGAAATGATTCAGCTAGAAGATGCCAACAGAATTATCTCACCAAATGACTTTCTTCCGTTGCTCCATAGTCCTGATCTTACGGCTTTCAGCACCAAGCTTTCAAGCTCCGATCAATTGCAGCACTAATGAATGATTTTGGAATTCCAGTTCGTCTTGCAATTCCTTCGTTATGCAGCTCCCAGTTTCGCAGTGACATTTTGTCAGCTGTCATTCAATTATTATTCACCAAAATCCCTTTTAATTAACATTTGTCACCGTCACTCAACAATACTTTTGTCCACGTTATGACTTAACGGATGATATTTTCCGCTTTTCCTGCATGCGGTATAAATCATGCCTCTTGAAACAGCAAACCCCTCAGCTACGTTAGTTACGGCAGCACCCAGCATTCGAGCAAAAAAAAATGGTTCAAATGGCTCTGAGCACTATGGGACTTAACATCTATGGTCATCAGTCCCCTAGAACTTAGAACTACTTAACCCTAACTAACTTAAGGATAGTACACAACACCCAGTCATCACGAGGCAGAGAAAAGCATTCGAGCACCAACAATTAGCACAACCACAGAGAATACTATTTTGACCACGACTGACACTTGTAAAGCATTGAGGACATTGCACAGGGTCCGTTCGTTGTCAGATACAACGGCGCAACTTGCAGGCTTGGCTAGCATCTGCGCTTATGTTCAAACATGCGTTTCTTGCTGTGTTTCCACATCTTCATCTAGTCTCCGTATGTGGCACCACATGTCTATACAGAGGTGACGCACTCCTCGTAAAATACAGGCCGGTGGCTTGTGGGCACGAAGCTACTGCCCGATAGCGCCCCCTATAGCGGATTCTGTTCAGGTGAATGTAGCGGCCAAAACATCGTGATTTAAGTATCATGCTCCTCATACCTCTGTAACACGATTCTGGTCTTTTAAAATAACAGTTATCCTTCTGAAAGCGCCATTATCATAGGGGAAGACACCACTCATGAAGGGATATAGGTAGCCAGCAGTGATGGTCACGTAACTATCAAAGTGCCTTCGATCACCACCAAACGCCCCATGGACGCCTAGTGAATGTCCCTCACAGATTAATACTGCCCCCCTATCCCCTCGCCCCACCCCCTCATCGTACATCCATGCAACGCAGTATTACTCGACCAGCGCTTAACTGAATGGCGAGGTATCCAGACAAAAACATTGACCCGATGTAACAAGAAACGTGGTAGACGTGTCCTAAGAACAAGTTTTCACTGGTCCGCGGTCCAGTCATGATTACCCCTGTCCCCACTGTAATCTTAATTGACGATTCCGGTAAGATGGGAACACTCAAATGTCGTCTGCTGTGGAGCCCTGTGTTCAGTAATGTTCGTTGGACGATGCATTAGTATTGTACTCTCCTCCGACCTCGACGTCGGGCGTGATGCGTGTACGCCCAAAATCTTTACAGTACTGGTGGTTTGAGCATGCGTCAACTGCTTTCCATATGTGCTCACACCAGCAGCACATGGACAGTCGACCACAGAGTTTTGTGACTGGTGTGACGCCGCCCGTCTGTGCCAGCCTATTCATCCACTTGTAATCTTCGTCCTCAGTTTGCCGGACGTATTCCAATCTCTGCCTTCTCCTACAGTTTTTACCCTCTGCAGTTCCCTCTAGTACCACGGTATTTATTCGCAAATGTCTTAACAGATATCGTACCGTCACATCCGTTCTTCTTTTCAGCGTTCTCCATATGTTCTTTTCTTCGTCTATTCTGCGGAGAACTTCCTAATTCCTTACCTTACCGGTCCACCTCATTTTCAACATTCTTCTGCAGCAACATGTCTCAAATGCTTCTGTTCTCTCCATCAGTTTTCCCAGAGTCCGTATTTCACTACCATACATACTCCGCTCCAAACGAATATTCTCAGAAATTTCTTCCTCAAATTGAAGCCTGTGTTTGATACTAGTTGACTTTTCTTGATCAGAAATGCCCTTTTTGGCAATGCTGATCTGCTTCTTATGTCATCATTGCTCTGTCTGTCACGGGTTGTTTTGCTGCCTCTGTAGCAGAAATCCCTCTCATTACTTTCGTCTTCCTTCGATTTATTCTCAGTCCATATTCTGCAGCCATCAGACTGTTCATTCCATTCAGCATATCCTGTAATTCTTCTTCACTTTCACTGACAATAGTAATTTTTTCATAATGCGGAGCCACAATCATGATTTCGGCACTTTGAAGCCGAAATTATGATAGTGTAAGTGTAAATGTAACACTCTAAATAAACAACAGTCTAATGGCGGTACTGACTTCAAAGACTGAGAATAGTGGTGTCATCAGTGAATCTTATCACTGATGTCGTTTCATGCTAAATTTTAATCCTGCACTTGAATCCTTCTTTTATTTTCGTCATTGCTTATTCGATGTGTAGAATGAACAATAGGGACCAAAAATTACTTCCCTATCTTGCACAATTTTTAAGCCGAGCACTTTTACAGTTACCTCTTGGTTCTTTTAGATATTATACAGGGACGAAAAACTGCATCCCTGTCTTGCACCCTTTTTAAGCCGAGCACTTCATTCTTGGTCACGCACTGCTACAGCTACCTCTTGGTTCCTTTAGATATTATATATTATCCGTCTCTCCCTGTAGCTTACAACTATTTTTCTCCGAATTTTGAACATGTTGCACCATTTTCCAGGTCAACAAATCCTATGAAAGTGTCTAGATTCTTCTTCAATTTTGCTTCCAATATCGACCACAACGTAATGAATGCTTTACTGGTTCCTTTATTTATCATAAAGCAAAACTGATCGTCATCTAACAGATCATCGATTTTCTTTTCCTTTCTTCTGTATATTATTCTTGTGAGCAACTTGGAGACGCCGGTATTAACGTCCCCATCAACTTTGTCACTTACCATCACTTCATGAGACACTGAGGAGAATTCTGAAATTTAACCCAGGACTTTTGTGGAAAGACTGATGACCTGGAATTTTACGCCTCCTCTCCAGTTGGCTGCCAAATACAGACAGTGAGAATTTTCCGCCTCCAGATTTTCAACCGGCCTACCTCCGAGTCGGGGTAACTCGGCTACCTTCTATCTTTTGAGTGATCGGTCTTCTGATTGGTTCGATGCGACCCACTACAAACAGCTCTCCTGTGCTAACCTTTCCAGTTTCCAGACTGTGTCCTCAATTGCTTGGTGGATATATTCAAGTCATTGTCTTCCTCCACGGTTTTTACCTCCTACAGATCTCTCTCTAGAACCACAGAAGACGCTAATGATTTAACACATCTCCTATCATCCTGTCCCTTTCTTCTTGTCTGTGCTACCCATATATTCCCTTCCTCGTCTATTCTGCTCAGAACCTCCTCATTCCTTACCTTATCAGACCACCTAATTTTCAAGATCATCTGTAGCACCACATCCCAAACACTTGTCTTCTGTTCCGGTTTTCCCACAGTGTATGTTTCATTACCATACAATGGTGTGCTCCAAACGAACGTACTCAGAAATGTCTCCCTCAAATTAAAGCCTATGTTTGATAATAGTAGACTTTTTTTGGACAGGATTGCCCTTTTTAGCAATGCTGATCTGTTTCTTATGCCGTCTTTGCTCCGTCCGTCATTGGTTATTTTACTGCCTAGGTAGCAGTATTCCTTGATGTCATCTTGATTTCAGATGTTAAGCTTCCTGCTATTTTCTTTTCCGCTACTTCTAATTGCTTTTGTCTATCTTCGGTTCACTCGAAAACTATATTCTGTAGTCATTAGACTGTTCATTCCATTCAATAGATTCTGTAATTCTTCTTTACTTCAATTAGAACAGTAATCAGCGAATCGTGTAATTGATATCCTTTCACTTTCATGTTTAATTCCACTCCTGAACCTTTTATTTCCATCATTGCTTCTTCGATGTAAAGACCGAACAGTAGGGGTGAAAGACTACATCCCTGTCATACACTCTTTTTAAACGAGCACTTCGTTCTTGGTCGTCCATAGTTATTATCCCCTCTTGGCTCTTGTACATGTTGTATATTACCTGTCCCTCCCTGAAACTTACGCCTGTTTTCTCAGAATCCCCCCGTTTCACATTGTCGAATGTTTTTTCCAGGTCGACAAATCCTATGAACCTGTCTTGATTTTTCTCCAAATAGGCTTCTTTTATCAAACGCAACGTCAGAACTGATTCTCTCGTACATTTACCATCCGTAAAGGTAAATTTATCGTCATATAAGAGATCCCCAGTTTTCTTATCCATTCTCCTGTACATTATTCTCGTCAGCAGCATGGAAGCATGAGCTGTTAAGCTGACTGTGTGATAATAGTCGTACCTAGGTGCGCTTGCTGTCTTCGGAATTGAATCGTTGATATTTTTCCGAAAGTTTGATGGTATGTCGTTAGTCTTACAGTAACTACAGAAGAATAACCGTCTAGTTGCTTGTTCCCCAGTGATTTGAGTAATTCCGATGGAATATTATGTACCTCATCTGCCTTATTTAATCTGAAGTATTCGAGAGCTGCTTGAAAGCATCACTTATGTCTTGCAGATGGACTTCAATTTCGTCTATCACGTCAATTCCTTCCCTTGACAGAGGCCTCCAATGCTCCAATGTACTCTTTTCACCTATCCACTCTCCTCGCTGCATTTAACCGCGGAATTCTCTTTCCGTTCTTAATTTTGCCGCTCTTGCTTTTAATTCCACTGAAGGTTAAGTATGGTTTTACTATATGCTGATCAGTCCTTCCAGCGATCATTCTTTTCCTGCTGGCATTGTGAATTAGCTTGCCTGCACTTCCTTTCTACGTTACTGGTAGGTGATTTCTATTGCTGTATTCCTACATCTGCATCTACATACATTGTCCGCAATCCACCACACAGTGCGTGGCGGAGGGTACCTCGTACCAGAACTAACATCTTCTCTCCCTATTCCACTCCCAAACAGAACGAGGGACAAATGACTGCCTATATGCCTCTGTGCGAGCCCTAATCTGTCTTATATTATCTTTGTGGTCTTTCCGCGAAATGTAAGTTGGCGGCAGTAAAATTGTACTGCAGTCAGCCTCAAATGCTGGTTCTCTAAATTTCCTCAGTAGCGATTCCCGAAAGGAACGCCTCCTTTCTTCTAGAGACTTCCACCCGAGTTCCTGAAGCATTTCTGTAACACGCGCGTGATGATCAAACCTTCTAGTAACAAATCTAGCAGCCCGCCTCTGAATTGCTTCTATGTCCTCCCTCAATCCGACCTGATAGGGATCCCAAACGCTCGAGCAGTACTCAGGAATAGGACGTATTAGTTTTTTGTAAGCGGTCTCCTTTACAGATGAACCACATCTTCCCAAAATTCTACCAATGAACCGAAGACGACTATCCGCCTTCCTCACAACTGCCATTACATGCTTGTCCCACTTCATATCGCTCTGCAATATTACGCCCAAATACTTAATCGACGTGATTGTGTGGCACTGAGCACTATGGGACTTAACTTCTGAGGTCATCAGTCCCGTAGAACTTAGAACTACTTAAACCTAACTAACCTAAGGACATCACAGACATCCATGCCCGAGGCAGGATTCGAACCTGCGACCGTAGCGGTCGCGCGATTCCAGACTGTAGCGCCTAGAACCGCTCGGCCATTCCGGCTGGCGTGACTGTGTCAAGCGCTACACTACTAATGGAGTATTCAAACATTACAGGATTCTTTTTCCTATTCATCTGCATTAATTTACATTTATCTATATTTAGAGTTAGCTGCCATTCTTTACACCAATCACAAATCCTGTCCAAGTCACCTTGTATCTTCCTACAGTCACTCAACGACGACACCTTCCCGTACACCACAGCATCACCAGCAAACAGCCGCACATTGCTATCCACCCTATCCAAAAGATCATTTATGTAGATAGAAAACAACAGCGGTCCTACCACACTTCCCTGGGGCACTCCAGATGATACCCACACCTCCGATGAACACTCACCATCTAGGACCACGTACTGGGTTCTATTACTTAAGAAGCCTGTCTTTTCCTGAACGTTTTCACGATAATTACTCGAGCAAATACATCTCTTGTGGTACGATCAACTTATTCTGGAAGGCGCGCGAGTTTCTGAGGGACAGATTGCTGAAACGTGTCCACGGGGCGGCCGGTGCGCATTAGCAGCACTGAGTCGGCGGGCGGACCAGAATGTAACGGCCCTGGAGAGGACGGACAACAGCCGGTGGGGTTGGGGGAGGGGAGCGCCACGCGCGTGCGTGCGCCCCGGACGTGCGTACGGACGTGCGTGTGAAACCGGCCCACGCATCGCAGGCCCGCGGCAACCCGGCAGTCCGGCCGCCCGATATTTAAGTATTTAGGCGGGCGTGGCCGGGTAGGCGCGTGCCGCAATCGGGGCCCTCCGTCCCAGCGACAACAGCCGCCGCCGCCGCTCCAGAATAAACAGCGGGCCGGCGGCGCTGCGTGCGTGCGTGTGCGTGTGCGTGCGTGCGAGAGGGGCCGCCTTCCCGCCGCGCATTACCTCCATTACGCGGGATTTGTACGGGCCCGCCAGAGGACGCGACAAATGTAGACGTGTGTCGCGGGCAGCGCGTGGCTCTCCACGGCCCCAGAGCCAGTTTGTTGTCGTCGTACGTGCCGAGCCGCCGCTAAGTCGGATTACGGCGAGAGAGACATTTGTCGCGCGTCAACAGCGCGGACAGCCACTCGCGGGCCGGCCTTGCCGACGCCACGGCCTGACTCCGCTGTCCGGCCTAGAGGGGATTAGCAGACGCTGCCGGCGTATCAATACTGTCGCGCTGGAACCGTTCCCACACCTACAACGGCGCCACCTAAATTAGGCGTTAAGTTGGGCCCCGCTGGACGGCCGCTGATCCCCTGCCTGTGGTGCCTTCAGGGGTCACGTGAAGACCGCACCACTGCTGTCGACTTCCAAATTTATGTCAATAGTTATTAGATTTTAAATCGATTAGAAAGAAACAATGCTAGAATTAATCAATGAAAGCGTACCTCGAGATCACATATCGAGTTTACTATTTCCCGTTGATCAAATAATTTGGATGCAGTTGACTATGAGATAGAGCACATGAAGATAATCGTATAAAAATACAATAGGGCCGGACAAACAATAAATTTTTCTAAAACAAAATATCTCTCTACATAGAGTTAACATGACATTATCACAGATGCAAAAACTCTGCGGCTGGTCCCAGCGGAGGTTCGAGTCCTCCCTCGGGCATGGGTGTGTGTGTTTGTCCTTAAGATAATTTAGGTTAAGTAGTGTGTAAGCTTAGGGACTGATGACTATAGCAGTTAAGTACCATAAGATTTCACAAACATTTTGAGAAATGAAAACATCTGGAAGTCAAATCTCAAATGAGTGCTCCAGTAAACGAGAAGTAAGGGAGAGCACAACACAAATTAAGTAAGCACTCAACAAGCTGAATTCCATCCTAACGTCAGATAAAATTAAGAAAAAAACAAAAAAGTTACACTAATCTTTCTGCATGGTTTTTTTTTCCATGCTGCATTTGGACCGCTAGGACTCGTCATCAAATAAATTTTGTGCTGGCCGTAGTGCTACACTAGGTTCACTAGCCGAAACTAACGGCCTCCACTGAGCAGCTCTCAAGCCGCACGCCTGAGGTCACGGGCTCCGTCGGCCATGTCGTAAATGTGTAAAAGGCAGCTGTATTATAAAACTACTAGCTGGGAAAACCGGCGTTTCCCGAGTATTTATTTATTCCAATCTTCTGTTAGTCCATCTCCGCCTCCCTCCTCCCACTGTTTCCTCCTCTCTGTGCATCTTCTTCTTCCTCCTTTCTATATCCATACTCCTCCCTCGGCGTCTCCTTACCCATCCTTTTTCTCCATCTATCCTCCCTCTTCTCTCTATCCATCCTGCCTGCCCCTGTCCATCACCTCCATTCTTCCCTCTCTGTACATCTTCACCACCACTTCTCTCTGTCCACCTCCTCCACAGCTGCCCTTCCCCTCACTCTCTGCTCATCTCCTTCTGACCTTCATTCTCTGTCAGTCTGCACCTCCCCCTCTGTCCATCTGCTCCTCCCCCTTGTGTTCATCTCCTCCTCCCCCCTCTAAATCCTTCTCTTCCCCCACCCTTTGTCAATTTCTCCCTCCCCCTCTCTCAATCTCCTGCTCCTCTCTCTGTCCATCTCTCCTCCCCCTGTTCGACTCCTACTCTTTCCTTTCTTTGTCAATGTACTCCTCTCTCCTCTCACTGACCGTCTACTCCTCTTCCTTTTCTCCATCCACTTCCTCCTCTCCCTGTGTCTGTTCATCTCCTACCCACATCTCTCTGCCTGCCGCTTCTTCCCGCTGCCTCTATCCATTTCCTGCTCTTTCCTTTCTCTGTCCATTTCTCCCCTAACGCTATCTATCTGCTCGTCCACCTGTCTGTGCGTGTCTTCTCCTTCCCTTTCGCTGTAAAAGTTGGAAATCACGTGTAAAGTTTGTTAGAAGTCTCCAAGAAAGGCTCTCATTCTCAAATACTGGATAACTAAGCAATTGGTACTCCCACGCCGTGGGCTACACTGCTGTTTCATCCCCGGCTCTTCGACAAGTGGGTGGTTGTTATCCCACAGTCATTCTTTCCAGACAATAAATAACATGTAAACCATGTTTGGTTGAAATCGGTCCAGTGGTTTAGGAGGAGATGTCGAACTTACATACACTCATAAACTCATTTTTGTAATTTTTATGGATTATAATTTTTATGGATTATACATCATATTTCAAATAGAAAATTATAAAAGAAAAAAAATAGTTTAAGAAGAGCGATGAAAGAAGATAGATTGACTGATAAAGATCACTTGCGCTGTCCAGGGAGGAGGTCTCAGAATGTAACCTAGAGCTCGACATCACTATATGGTGTTTCGCAAGGATTCTTCCTAAGGTATGTTCATGTGCTAGTCTAGGTAATTCTAGGTTGGCGTTTTACAGCTTCACCGTGGCACCTGGTACAATAACTAACCACACTAAATTATATATTTTATATCGTGTCTGTATACTATGTAATCAAGAATTACTATTGATATGTCCTATGTATGCTATGTATTGTACCTCTTCATGCGTTTTATCCTGTGTTTACTTTTATTCTAACTCGCTAACTCGTTCTGTGTGTCAAGAAGTCTATGTTACTATTTATTGTACGCATGGTCCAATAACCAACCACAATTATAACATATGCCCCTCTGACTTGATTTACGTTTAATGTTCCTATATTTGGCTATCTACATTTTCTTCTTTGTGTGTTATGCCCCCTATGTCAGTGCTGAAAGAATCCGTAGTAGTGGGATCCTCATCTGAACTAACCCAGTCGTCTCCCTGACGTCTGCCTCGAGGCCTGTAAGGTCTCATTTGTTTGTAGATGGTGTGTTCTGTTCAAAAATGGCTCTAAGCACATCTGAGGTCATCGGTCCCCGGTGTGTTCTGTCTTGGAGATGTGGTCTGTACCAAGCCCTATCTCAGTTACACGTTTCAGAGACGTTTTAAAAACTTTCACTCGCTTTCACATGAATAACACTACGCGCAGCCAGTGGGGGTGGTGACAGAAAGGGCCCAGTCACACTTTAAATTAACCATTCCATATCTGTTCATAACCATGCCAACCCTGCGCCGTGGTGGGACAAAGGTACAAGCAAAAGAAGAAGATCCGCTTATTTGGAGCAGAATACTGGAAAATGACTAAATGAGATAGATAAAGACTTGCAGCCGCCCTAATGCATTTTTAAGACGACGTTGTGAAGTTTCAAGGCGAGAGAAATAAAAAAAAAAATAAAAAAAAACAGCAAGCGAATGGAAACTCCCACGTACATCTCGGTAGACTTGCAAAATGGCGTTTCTAATAGTGTTGGTATCTGATGAAAGTAGGGGATGAACGACGGCCGAAAACGTACTTTGTTAGCAGCTGCCATATACGAGAAAAAGAGGAAGACCCTGTGCGGAATAGGAAAAGTAAGCGGAGGAGAGTATACGACGAAGAAACTTAATAGGAGATTTATAGGATTATGATCGAGTGACTTGAATATAACGTCGCGAGAAGCAGCGTCACAAATAATAACAATCACAATAAAGAACAATGGATAAAACATTATAGAGAAGCGATGGTATAATGAAACGGCAGTAACAGATCTGGAATATGCGAATCATAAATACAATAAGACGATTAACTCACTAACATTAGACGAGCACCAACAGGTTTTAATAAGCCTACAAAAATTGTACATCGTGTGGACCAGATGGAATAAATATTATTAACTATGAAGGACGCTCTGTGTGTGTGTGTGTGTGTGTGTGTGTGTGTGTGTGTGTGTGTGTGTATGTGTGTGTATGTGTGTGTATGTGTGAGTGTGAGTGTGAGTGTGAGTGTGTGTGTGTGTGTGTGTGTGTGTGTGTTTGTAGGCTTTTATACTTTTTAAATGAATGCTGTCGAATTTATAAAGTCTCTACTCAATGGAAGATCGCAGAGGAAATTTCTGTCTCCGCAAAATAATTAAGAGACGTGTGTGACAATTACAGGGACACAGGTCTGTAAAATTTGCTGATAAATATTTAATAATCACTTGAGAGCAGTAGTATATGTATGTATATGTATTCAGGGAAGAAGAACAACATGAATTTAGGAAGGGACCCTTCCCGAGCGATAATATTTATAGAGAAACGACCTGAAGCCAATCTAGAAACATTTATAGCTTTTAGTGACTTCGAGAAGGCTTTTGACTCAGTCACTGTAAACAGACTACAAGAATTATGGAAAAAAAGGAGAATACCCCATAAATCTTCTACACGCAATCTAAAACTTATAAGAACATTTCAAAACAGACATAAACTCAGACTGCTCAAAGAGAGAAGCGATAATAATAAATCAAATCAATGCGTCGCCCAAAGTCGTACCTCGTTATGAACAATCTTTAATCACTATAAGAGAATGGAAGATTAAATACACGGAGGTACACGACTGAAATGATGTAGTTTTAATATAGAATAAGGAAGGAAACTTATAGAATTCCGTGTACAGATTATATGAAGAAGGAAGACATTAAAAACATCAGCCTCTGAAACTTAACTTAAGGCTAACTAAACATCCAGTCCGATCGAAAACTGCTACTGGAGACAAGGCAATAGAGCAAGTATTCAGTTTCAGGTATTTATGTTGCGATGTCGACCTAAATAACGATAAGGATGAACAGAATAAAATCAGCAACTCTCAGTACGTATATGGAACTGTAAATAAAACATTAAGTAACAAGAAAAGACACAAAATTAAAATTTTACAAAAAGTGACTGGGCCTGACTTGCTCCGCGGTAATTAATCTTTGACTGAAAAAAGAGAAATTAAAGCAGCACACAAGATATGCCAAAGGCTGCTCAAGGAGAGATCTTATAACAAATGATAACATAGCAGAAGAACTAGAAATATTTAAGTTAAACGATTAAGTGGGAGTATATAGGGAAAAAAGGGGGTAACATCTTAGACGGACGGAAGACGACAGGCTTCCAGTTAATTTTAAACAAGTACAGGAAAAAGATGTGTTAGAAGAAGGACAAAAAGATAGTCTTACAAATGTGAAGTCGAAACAGAAGTATTTCCTAAACTTCGAGGTGAAATAGATGAAAAAAGATTTAATTCGCAAAAGAATATATTGTTACAGGGGCAAAATTTACCTTTACTTGGTTGTTTAAAAATATCAAGTCAACTGACAGAATGACTCAGTTACTAAACTGCATTGTTCTTGTTGTGGTCTTCAGCCCGAAAACGCAGTCCATTGCAGCTTTCCACAACATTCTATTCTGTGTAAGTCTCTTCATCTCTGCTTAGCTTCTGGAACCTACACCCACTTGAAAATGCTTACTGTAGTCAAGGCCTCCTCAATATTCACCCCCACCCATCCTTCAATTACCAAATTCACGCCTCTTTTATTTCTCAAGATATGTCCCATCGATAAATTCCTTCTTTTTTAGCCAAACTGTGCCACAATTTTTTTTCACCCCAAATGTAGCCAGTACTTCCTAGTTATTCGATCTATCCATTGGACCTTCAGCATTCTTTTGTAGCACAGTATATTAAAATCTTCTCTTCTCTTCTTATCTGAACTGTTTGTTATCCTCGTCTCACTACTGTACAAGGCTACAGCCCAGATACTTTCAGAAAAGACTCTCTAACACTTAAATTTATATTCGATGTTTACAAATTTCTCTTTTACAGAAAGGCTTTACTTACTAATGTCAGTCTGTCTTCTTCACTTATGTCACTGTCTTTTATTCTGTTGCCCTAATAGTAAGACTATCTACGACATTCTCAGAGTTTCATTTACAAATCATTTCCTCAGCATCGCCTGATTTTATTCGATTAAATTTCATTCCCCTTGTTTTACCTTTGTCAATGTTGGTCTTATAATCTCTTTTCAAGATACTGTTCATTCCGCTCAACTGATGTTCCAAGTCCTTTGCCGTTTCTGACAGAATTACAATACGATCGGCAAACCTCAGAACTTTTGATTCTTCTCCCGGAAGTTTATTAACTACTCTAAATTTCTTTTGTTTCCTTTACTGCTTGCTCATTCTACAAGCTGAATAACATCTGGGATAGGATGCAACGTTGTTCTCACTCCTTTCTCATTCACTGGTGCCCTTCCGTACCCTGCGAATCTTATAACTGCCCTCTGGTTTGTGTACACGTTTTCGATACCCTTGCGGACTTCGTTCCTGCCACCTTCAAAATTCCAAACAGTATTGCAGTCAACATTCTCAAACGCTTTAACTATATCTACAAACGCTATAAACGAAAATTTTCCTTTTTTTGACCTGTCTTCTATGATAAGTCGTAAGGTCAGTATTGCCTCCCGTTTTCCGATGTTTCTCCAAACCCAAAATGATTTTCCCTGAGGTCGGCTTCTACAAATCTTGCCATTCTACTCTAAGTACTTGGGTCAATAGTTTGCAAACTTCACTAAATAACTGATGTTTGACCCATATTCCCACACATCAGTACCTGCCTTCGCACTACATAGCCGTCTTCAAACCAAAATTTCTTTCATCGTGATCTAATTTGTGTAGACCTAAGACCGTTAATTAAAATGAAGAGAATATACAACAATATGTGACTGTCCTTTACGAATTATTAAGACTTCTTCAAAGAGTGCTTTTGCGTGTGACTACATAGCTTACATGGAACTAGTACACTAACGCAGCTGCTTCAGAAAACGCAGTAATTAGTGCACTGACAATGCACTCATTTATTTCATGTATAACAATGATGCATGATTTTTACCGGAGTGCAAATGAAACAGCAAATGTAAAATAAAAGGAAGACATCTGTTTCTTATTTTAAATTATAAATTTTATCCTACAAATTCGAACAATTTTGTTACTAAAAAACATTCCTTTGCGAGCATCAGGTGTTGTCGTAGATAACTGACCATTTGTCGAAGAATCTATGAAGCAAAAATTGAAATTCTGCTAGACAAGCTCAAATATTGTGGCATGAGTGGGACAGTGCACAAATGGTTCAATTCGTACCTAACTGGACGAGTGCAGAAAGTAGAAATAAGCAGTTCTCATAATATGCAAAGATCAGCACATTCCTCAAACTGGAGAACTATCAAGAATGGGGTTCCACAAGGGTCAGTCTTGAGTCCTTTGTTGTTCTTAATATATATTAATGATTTGCCATTCTATATTCATGAAGAGGCAAAGTTAGTTCTCTTTTCTGATGATACAAGTATAGTAATCACACCTGACAAACAAGAATTAACTGATGAAATTGTCAATACTGTCTTTCAGAAAATTACTAAGTGGTTCCTTGTAAACGGACTCTCACTGAATTTTGATAAGACACAGTACATACAGTTCCGTACAGTGAATGGTATGACGCCATTAATAAATATAGACCTTAATCAGAAGCATATAGCTAAGGCAGAATATTCCAAATTTTTAGGTGTGTCCGTTGATGAGAGATTAAATTGGAAGAAACACATTGATGATCTTCTGAAACGTTTGAGTTCAGCTACTTATGCAGTAAAGGTCATTGCAAATTTTGGTGATAAACATCTTAGTAAATTAGCTTACTACACCTATTTTCACTCATTGCTTTCATATGGTATCATATTTTGGGGTAATTCATCACTGAGGAATAAAGTATTTATTGCACAAAAGCGTGTAATCAGAATAATAGCTGGAGTCCACCCAAGATCATCCTGCAGACATTTATTTAAGGATCTAGGGATATTCACAGTAGCTTCTCAGTATATATACTCTCTTACGAAATTTGTTATTAACAACCAAACCCGATTCAAAAGTAATAGCAGTGTGCATAGCTACAATACTAGGAGAAAGGATGATCTTCACTATTCAAGATTAAATCTAACTTTGGCACAGAAAGGGGTGAATTATACTGCCACTAAAGTCTTTGGTCACTTACCAAATAGTATCAAAAGTCTGGCAGATAACCAGCAAGTATTTAAGAAGAAATTAAAAGAATTTCTGAATGACAACTCCTTCTACTCCATAGAGGAATTTTTAGATATAAATTAGGAAAAAAAAATTATTAAAAAATTAAAAAAACACAAAAAATAAAAAAGTTTTTATATTAAGTATGTTGTTAAATTAACTTAATTATGTCTTATATTGGAAAATTTGACTCGTTCCACATCATTACGAAATATCGTGTTCATGATCCATGGAACTAGTATTAATCTAATCTAATCTAATCTAATCTGATCTTACTACCGACTAAATGACTTCTCAGTGATACGACGTTTCCATTCGTACGACACACGTTTAAACACTTGTCGCGTGAAAAGCACACGTGTGGCATTGCGTCTTAAACCGGCTGCACACGATACTCCTATTCCTGGAGAATGGCGTAAATTTCAGGTGACGGGCCATTCAGTGGCCGACAGTACAAATATCCCTGTATTCAACGTATTTGGCCTTCGCGAATTCTTGTTCGATCTACAAAGGAGCTCAAAAATGTTCAAATGTGTGTGAAATCTTATGGGACTTAACTGCTAAGGTCATCAGTCGCTAAGCTTACACACTATTTAACCTAAATTATCCTAAGGACAAACACACACACCCATGCCCGAGGGAGGACTCGAACCTTCGCCGGGACCAGCGGCACAGTACAAAGGAGTCATTTCATGGTATCTCGGTTATTAATTAAGTTACGTGAATGTTTTGCTTCATGGGTCTCTGGTCACTGTTCGTCAACGTCAAAATTTACAGATGTCTTTACGGGTCATTAGTAGTTTGAGTTGAGAAATTAACGCGGCTCACCTTGTGTTTTTGTGTGTCCGTGCAAATGTGCGTGTATGTGTGTGTGTGCTCGCGCGTGTGTGTGCATGTGATTTGATAGTCACACAGTTCTTCCCACTAAATACTCTGCAACGCAAAGATTTTCGTGTCACAATCCGAAACACACGTAAGGAGGTATTCAGCGTTAACTTCCGCTTGCTGAACGCAGATACTTGGTAGTTGAGCAGATCGATTTAAATTAGGGAAACGTTGCTTTAGTATGAAATATTTATTTCAGGGCACAGTGAAACAGCAAATGAAGTGATGGTAACAACACACACTGACTAATATGTGAATACAGGCATCTAAAGTTGGGCATATATACCTGTAACCAGTTAGGGTACAAAGAAGAAAATTAGTGGCTGCTAGCTCTTATCGTTTCATTTATTCAGCATACATCGTACAATAAAGGAATGCTAACAGAGCTTTTTTGACAGTCACTCTTTTTTCATTTGGCTCTCAGGTTTGGAACTGCCAAATTGACGTACTTGTACATACAAAGTAGTAGTCACAAAATCATTCCAATTAAAAGTCCTCATCTCAATAAAATATCGCCGTATTTTCTCTCTCTGTTCTAGGGAAGTAGACGGCAATTTTAAAGTAAGACAAGGACGAAGCTGTGTAATTCAGCTAAAAGTAAATCCATATTTCCAGCGCAGGTCCGTAGAGAGCGCTCTATCTTCAATAGTGAACGGGACAACGCGACCTGTGCGCACTGTTGACTATGACAACATGTCTCAAAGAACCATTTCAAGCTTACAGTATGGGCGCTTTGTCACTTAACGGCAAGAGGATTTGTCTGCTTGGAAACTCGCGAGCCGAATCGAAGTTTACAATAGCAATGTAATTTCAACATTCTGCCGCTATTGTGAGACACAAAACACTGAAATTGTCTCTCGTAGTGGACGTCCGCGATCAACAATACCGGCTGGTGACCGTTACCTAATTATGTCTATTATGTAACACGAGAAGAACGCAACTTCACCGTGCACTGCCTTGAAACCCTCCCACTTATTTTTAGATTTCCATAACATAGTCGTTAAAAACGGAACCGTTATGTGATCAATTTGCTATCCGTAGTTCTGTCCCCGTGTAATGACCCCTTTTCTTGAAGAACGGGTACAGGTATCAAGTTGAAATTTACGTAAAATACTAAGGTCTACAGTCCCTTGGCGGTGTAGAAAATTTAACCCTGTAAGTCAGTGCAATCAAAAGATACGGCCATACAGGTAACATAATTCGAAACTCGCGAACCCATTCATCAAAGATTATAGATGAACGATCTGTATACCACATGTAGGAGTATGAAATCGGAATTTGGTTGCAATAATTGCACGTCTTTTGTTTGAAACTGACAAAGAATATTTTATTCAAAATAATCTCCATTGCTATTTAGACATTTCTCCCACCTCTCCGACAGTCTTTGAATGTCACGCCAAAAAAACACTTCTTCTTTTGAAGCAAAGCAGTCAGCGAGACATTTTCATACATTTTTATACGACTTGAAGCATTGTTCAGCGAGATCGTGTCCCAGTGATCAAATAGATGATAATCGGACAGAGCAAAGTCTGGGGAATAAGCTTCATGCCCTATTATTTCCCAACTCAAAACGCAACCGTCTATAGTCCATCAATTACAGATACAACTCCACTTCGCAGCCGAGGCTGTAGTATGCATAGTAGTCGATAACCGGGCACAAAACTCCATATTACTTCAGTGATTCACAACTCGCCTGCAAGGATGATTTGAAAGGCGACCTTTAATGAACGACTTTCAACCTCTTTAGACGCAACTGGGAGGGCTGAGAGGACCCATACAAAACGCAACCGTCTGTAGTCGATCAATTCGGCCTCTAATCATTCAGTACGACACAACAGTACAAACCATACAGCAGCATGGATCTTGAAGAAGCCAGGGCAGAGACCAGCTGCATTGGAACCTGCCTTGATGACGTCAGTTTCTGTTCTCCAACAAGTGCTCGATTTGTCTGACAGTGGACGTAGAAGAGCGGGGAGGCGGTCACTTCCCAATGTCCATATCAGGCCTACTGCCTAGTGGATTCTGTAGGGAGGTGGGTCACTCATGTTTTCGGCCAACATTATGCGTGATGTCTGTCGCCTCTACCACTTTCGAGCGTAGTTAGAACTTGTGCAGTTTCGGCACACGCTTCCAGAACCTATTGTACAGCCCTACAGTCAATATTTCGGCGGTCAGTTCGTCTTTCAGTACGACAATGCATGAAAAGTAGCTCTCACTAAGTGGACACATTCCTCGAACAGGCAAGAATCGAGTAAATGGAATCGCCTGCGGTATCTGATGACATAAAGCTGATTGATCATGCATACATGGGACCAACTGAAACTTACACTGTATTGTTTCGAGAGCCGTTTTCAAACACTGGATGATCTCAGGGTGGGCATTGTCGAAGTGTGGGAGACGCGTAACCATCTTGTGTCACGCCAACGACGGATCAAGCCTAGTACTAAACGTAGGATAGAGTAATGTGGTATTGCAGTGTTATCTAGCAGCAGATTTTGATTTCAAACGCATGCAAAGATGTACACTTCCAAACACAACTGCCTTAGTTTGCTTATTGTTGAGTTTATTTTACGTTACAGATTGTTTTAGTTTCATCGGGATTAATCCTTCTTTCCTGTGCATCTTTGAATCTAAACCATACACAGATATGCTGACGTGGCAAAAAGAATTTTGAGCGTTTTACACAAAATACGCGTTGATTTTGGTATGATTATTGTAGTAAAATGTCGCGAAACGGTACGTTGGTGCTAAGCAATGCTATAATGCTTCTGAACGTAAAGGTATAGCTTGAGCATTTGTATGTCGCCAGATCTTTTATCAACTAATTTCTGTGTGCGTCCTCACTGATGAAATGAAAACTTTGATTGAGGACAAGATGTTAGACATGAAACACAGATACTTGGTGACGAAAGCTTTACGTACACTCGTAAAGTATTTGATGAGTAAGGCTTACGCCATTCACGGATTTGGGACCGAATGATAATTGTTCTAAATTTTGTTTCCATGTTCAGATAAATTATCCGTGATATTTTGTCTAGCAATAAAAGAAAAATAGTGTTAAAAGTCTATTAATGCACTGATGTCTCCATTGTGTACTTCCAGATTTTCTCCGTGCACCATTGACAATCGCTTGTGAGGTTAATGCAGCTATTACACGTGTGTTCATTTTCAGAAGCAAGATGTATGTGATTGGTTCATTAGATGTAGCCGAAAACTGTCGAAGGAGACAGCTGCTGTCGAACATCACATTGGTCAGAAAGTCACCTGTCACAGTTCCTCACCACTCACCAACTACAAGGAGAAATACGTCCCAGTTCACTTCCACTTCCCGCATGGAGGTGGCACAGTCTTATTCTGCACTAGAAGTGTATTCGTATGACTAACTCTTCGACGAAGATGGCTTAGTTCAGTCGACTAAAGACAGACAATGGCATTGCTTAGCGTCTACTGTACTCAGATCTGCTGAATACCGCTGATTACAGCTAACTGATCGATGGATCCCGATGAATTGGCCAGAGGTAGTTAGTCTGAGTGAGCAGCTGGTGATGTTTATGTAATAATCATCCCGCAGCTGTTTAGATTCCATGAACAGCACTAATTTTTGGCCGGCCGCTGGTTGCTGAGCGGTTCTAGGCTCTTCCGTCTGGAACCGCGCTACCCCCTATGGTCGCAGGTTCGAATCCTGCCTCGGGCATGGATGTGTGTGGTGTCCTTAGGTTAGTTAGGTTTAAGTAGTTCTAAGTTCTAGGAGACTGATGACCTGAGATGTTAAGTCCCATAGTGCTCAGAGCCATTTGAACCAGTTTGAACTAATTTTTGGTCCGTGAGACTAACTGAGCACATCTGCATAGACTGAGAAATATAACACAGAACTGGACCTGTGTTCTTCGAAACTTAAAAATCTGCCAATATAGTGTGGCGCAAAAGACGCATCTTCAAATTACTTCAACATATCTGGCCACTTAATGCATTTAAAATAGTTTCATAATTTTTGAAGCTTAAGGTATTTTGTGTAATTATTAAAAAATCGAATAGCCACCTGAGACAAAGAAGCATGCTTACCTCAAGGTACCATTATCGACCCAATAATATGTAGCTTCTATGTTGCCAAGTAAGTAATAGAAGACTCTTTTTCTCGACCAACTTCCGTTGAAAAAATGAGGAATTTGTTGTGGGACATCATGGAATACTCCCGCTTTAGACCTTATAACGTTTAACTTTGTGTTCTGCCTTACGGCAGGTCTTGTCATGGGGGAGCCTCGTCAGAGAGGTCCACCGCATGAGCGTCTTGGGAAGTGATTCCAGTGGTGGTTTCCCGTTGCCTCCCACTGATGATAATGAAATGATAATGAGGACAACACAACACCCCGTCCCTTAGCGGAGAAAATCTCCGACCCAACCGGGATTCGAAGCCGGGCCCTTGGCGTGACAAGCCGCTGCGCTGTCCATTCAGCCACCGGGGCGGACTCAGACCCTCTAGTTCCTTGAAATTCCGGTAAGTGGCGACACAATACGTAGCCTTCAAAATGGCGTCTGTAACGGAGCTGCGTTCCAGGCAGGGAGCTGTCATTGCGCTTCTTTTGGCGGAGAACCACAGCATGTCAGTTATTCATAGGCGCTTACAGAATGTCTACGGAGACTTGGCAGTGAACTAAAGCACGTTCAGCCGTTGGGAGAGTCATCTGTTATCATCGCAAGAAGGTCGCGCAAACCTGTCCCATCCACCACGTGCCGGCCGGCCACTCACGGCTGTACAGTGTTGGCCTATGCGGTCACTCTCATACGAGACGACCAACGGATCACGACGTAACACCCTGCTGCTCAAATGGAGGTCTTTGTCGGTAGTGCTGACACAGCCGTCCACCAGTTGGGGTAATCAAAGGTGTGGGTTCATCACCGCCTAAAACCATAAAGAGCACCGAACCACCATCTACATCTACATCGATACTCTGTAAATCGCATTTAAGTGCCTGGCAGAGAGTTCATCGAACCATCTTCACAGTTCTTTATTATTTCAATCTCGTATAGCGCGCGTAAAGAATGAACACCTATATCTTTCCGTACGAGCTCTGATTTCCCTTATTTTATCGTGGTGATTGTTCCTCCCTATGTAGGTCGGTGTCAACAAAATATTTTCGCATTCGGAGGAGAAAGTTTGTGATTGGAATTTCGTGAGAAGATTCCGTCGCAACGAAACACGGCTTTCTTTAAATGATGTCCAGCCCAAATCCTGTATCATTTCTGTGACACTCTCTCCCATATTTCGCCATAATACGAAACGTGCTGCCTTTCTTTGAACTTTTTCGATGTGCTCCGTCAGTTCTATCTGGTAAGGATCCCACAACGCACAGCAGTATTCTAGAAGAGGACGGACAAGCGTAGTGTAGGCAGCCTCCTTAGGAGGTCTGTTACATTTTCTAAGTGTCCTGCCAATAAAACGCAGTCTTTTGTTAGCCTTCCCCACAACATTTTCTATGTGTTCCTTCCTGCCACCCTTCGCACCATTCAGATATCTTTTCTAAATCGTTTTGCAGTTTGTTTTGATCTTCTGATGACTTTGTTAGTCGATAAACGGCAGCGTAGTCTTCAAACAACCGAAGACGGCTGCTCAGATTGTCTCCCAAATCGTTTATATAGATAAGGAACAGCACAGGGCCTATAACACTACCTTGAGGAACGCCAGAAATCACTTCTGCTTTACTCGATGACTTTCCGTCAATTACCACGAACTGTGACCTCCTGACTGGAAATCACAAATCAAGTCACATAACTGAGACGATATTCCATCTGTGCGGAATTGCTTGCGCGTTACGATACTTGTCGAGCATCGTCACCGGCGATGATACATGGGTTCATCATTTCGAACCAGTAACAAAATGACAATTCATGACGCGGCACCATATTACCTCTCTTCCGAAGAAAAAGTTCAAAGACGCGCCCTCAGCGGGTTAAGTCATGGCGACGATCTTCTGGGACTTCTGTTCGATGTCCTCCCTCGTGGTGCAACGATTAACTCTGAAGTGTGTTGTGCGACCCTCGGGAAATTGAAGGAACGACTTCAGCGTGTTCGTCGCCACAAAAATGCAATCGAACTTCTTCTTCTCCGTGACGACGCAAGGTCTCTCCCACAAGGTCTGCCACCGGAGAGAAGCTCACAAAACTTCATTTCCTCATCTCTCCTACATCTGGATCACGCGCCTACCGACTTTCACGTGCTCGGCAAAATGAAGAACGCGCTCAGAGGGAAGCAGTAAGTGGATGATGGAAGGGTTACTGATGATGTTGGCTCCGAAGTCGACTAGTAGAGTGGCACCACGCCGGCATTCAGGCCCTCAAAGTAAGATGGCGTAAGGCCGTCGCAATGAACGGAGATTATGTTGAAAAATAGAGTTGTAGGAAAAAGAGTATGGAGTAATATGATGCGTTAGAATCCCCAATAAAACCAATCCGCTATCAGACAAAAATTTGTTGCATTTCTTATTGAACGCCCCTCGTAGCTATTTCACGGCACGTTTCAATTCCCGCGTGGACCAACAGTTCCCACCAGAGTAGGTCAAGCACTCCAGCGGCGCCAGAAGCCACGGGAATCGTCGAGCTGGCGGACGCAACGTCACGCCGGGGTTGGCTCTTGCAGTGTGGGACAGCTTCAGGGCAGTTGGAGTACAGAACAGGAGCGGCAACTAGAACTGGGAGCCGGTACCGGGCCGAGACAACACTGACTCAAAGGAAGGCCTCGGCGCTTGTTCGTGACGTCACGTCAGCTAGGCACGGCGAACGCCAGGTCTGTTGCAGGCATACTCATAATGGTGGTGTCTCCCTCTCTGACACAGGAAAATGTGAAACTATTGGCGGTAGTTGACCAACACACATTGTTCTGAGAGATTTCTGCAATCGATTAACTGTGCAATTCATTACACTTCTTAACAAATAGTGCACTCCTGAACTTAAATTTCCACCTGTTTTAAGGATTGACGTACAAAAACCACTTCACGGTCCAGCAGCAACAGAATTCGTCCTCCTTTACCTTATTTGTAAATCTGAGGAAGTTGCGTTTGTACTGGGTTGCTTTTACAAGAAACTGTGAACATATTGGTGGTCTTCTTTAGGCATCTTGGTTGACTATGGGGCGAGGAGCACTGAATGTTAATGAAATAGCTTGCGATTGTACACGTTGTGGAAGGGGATGGGGGACAGAAGAAGAGTCAAAAGAGAGATACTTGTTTTATCAAATAATTTTTTTTTATCTTATAAAGTTTCTCCTTTCAGTTGCAAGAGGGGAATATTTATCTTTTCTAAAGTGCATGTTTAAAAAAGTTTAAGCTCAGCAGTATTTTCGATGTATGAAGCTATTTTGTTTCCTGTTTAGAATTCCTTTCGTTGAAAACGACTGTACTCTAATGACTGGCAACAGTTGGACATTTACACATGTAAGTTAGTTCACATTTCCAGTGACGATGTCAAACGAAAATAACAAAAATAAATAAAAGAAACGAGTTAATTGTAAGGGGGTTGGGGTAAGTTTCGATAACAAAACGGATCAAGTAAATATAGTTACTTGGATGTAAAATTTCCGAAGCTTGCAATGGGGCAAAGTGTCTTCTCATATTGATCTACGTTTGTTTCGACAGGATTCAGTAATACAGAACTATGATCTTTATTTGTAGCTTTACGATAGTAAGAAAATCTTTCATTTAAATAAAACTGCAGAATCCAAAACAATACCAAACGTTCTGTCCAAAAATAAGAGATTTATCTGGACAGGATGAAGAGTCGTATAATCCAAAAAACATGTGCACGCCTCGTACGTAGCCAGCTACTTGTGTAGGAACCTCTGCTGGGCAGTTTACACCGGAGTCCTAACCGCACAGTTCCAGTCCTGTGGCACAAACCATGGAAGTCAATGCCTAGCTTGTCACAAAACCTTCGAACTGTGAACATATTGGTGGTCTTCTTTAGGCATCTTGGTTGACTATGGGGCGAGGAGCACTGAATGTTAATGAAATATCTTGCGATTGTACACGTTGAGGCGTTTCTGCCTGCAACAGACCTGGCGTTGGCCGTGCCTAGCTGACGTGACGTCACCAACGAACGCCGAGGCCTTCTTTTGAGTCGGTGTTGGCCGAGAGCAGCAGCTGACGACGCTTGATGCGGTGAAGCGGTATGGCTGTCCTGTGGAGTTGCCGAAGTGAATGCAGTTCGGCTTAGGTGGAGGAGTCGGAAGCAGTTGGAATGTAAAAACACTCTGAAGCAGGCTCAACATGTCAGCCTGGCATCGGAGAGGTTAGCGTGGCTGAGCGATGAAGGGGCTGAGAATGGGCAACACTGGGAGCGGCCCGATGTCAACAGGTAGCAGCAGGGAAGCGGACGCGGTATTTGTCTCGATACGCCCACAAGACAGTGACTGCGAGCGAGGAGGTGTTATTGGAGAGGGTTCCCATTAAAACAGTTGGAAGGCAGTGTGTAGTGCTGTTATATCGTTCTAATCATTGAGACTGTGCTGGCATTCTTGAACTGCCAAGTTTCTGGTTGATGAAACACATCGAGGCCGCTGTCGGGCCTGTAATTTGTGGAGCAATGCACTGTACGATTGACTTGAATTTTCGTGAAATGTGGAGATGTCCGAATTTTTTAACGCAGTGATTTCTCTTAGGACTTGTATTGTAGGGATAAGGCTTCTTGTAATTGAAGTTGCTCTTCTGTGTGTCTTGTGCTTGTCTCTGAGATCCGAGGTCACCCTGGACCATTCTAGCAACTGGTAGAGAAGGTTGAGAATACGAGCCTTGCTCAAAGAGTTTGAAGAATGCTCATGATCTGCGAATTGTGGCTCCCTGGTTGTTAGTCGAATGGAAGGGCTGAACCAGAGGCTTCGAAGGTTCTGTGACAAGCTAGGCATTGACTTCCATGGTTTGTGCCACAGTACTGGAACTGTGCGGTTAGAACTCCGGTGTAAAGTGCCCAGCAGAGGTTCCTACACAAGTAGCTGGCTACGTACGAGGCGTGCACATGTTTTTTAGATTATACGACTCTTCATCCTGTCCAGATAACGATATCTGTAGGATATCAGTGCAAGGGCAAAATAAATGTCCCCACACAGGGGAGAGCGCTAAAATCCTATTCGCAACAAAAGTCCAGAGGGAGATCCTAAAACAGCAGTAAAGCTCACATAATACTAGGTACACTAAGCTTCTTTAACCCGAAGCTCGCAAAAATAAGATTTTTGGGGAAAATATAAGCATATATTACAGTGTACAGTATTACAGGAAAAGCTAATAGCAAATGGAAGTGGAGTATTTGTCGCTATAGACAAGGAACTCAAATCCACAGAGAATTGAATTGAAGCTGCATGTGAGACTCTTTGGACAAGACTTAGAATGAAAGGTGGGGATAAAATTATAATTGGATCTTTCTACCGACCATCAGCCTGATGTAAAAGAAAAGTTTACAAAAAAAAAATCTGTTTCCTTGTACGTAAGGTTCCTGGTCAGTAATCATCGGAGGAGCCTTCAATCATACAATCAACTGCGATGATTAAAGTTTTTGTTAGTGATGAGCGTGGCGAAACATCCTGTTGATCTTTACCAAATACCTTCTCTGAAAACTACTTATAAGAGATAGATAGTTCAGAATCTCTCCCATGACGGAAACACACTAGTGTGCAAAACCTAAGGACGAAAGCAATGTTTCACTGCCAATAACATAGCTCTATGAAACTTGGACCATACATAGAATGAACTGCTACAATGTAGTACAGAAGATAAGTCAAAGAAATATGCAAAGAGAGGAACAGAAACGAACTTCTATTCATAGACAATAATTAGACTGACGTCATCGCGATTTATGGTGGTCCCCTGGACGTTAAAAAAGGTAAGACATGGTTCTCAGTAGAATGTGTGATCACCAGGGACGGCAATGCCTACTCTGTAGCGTCCTCCCATGCTGGCCGCAAGGTTGGTAACGAGCCCTTGCAGTAGGGCGTCCCATTCCTCAAGCAGGGCAGTTACCAACTGCTGCATGGCCACTGGTGCACGTGGACGTACCGCAATACGCATCCGACACGTCTTCGATGTTTCTCGGTGCATTACATATACGTGTCTCTCGCCATATCGGGTGCGTCCAGAATTGTGAAACATGATTATTTTAGTGGTAAAGGTGTTATGGTGTGGGAAGGCATAATGTTGCATGGGCCTACTGACCTCCAAATTTTTGTAGACGATACATACATCGGTCAACGTTATCGCAACACTGTACTCCTCCATGTGCATCAGGCCCCGACCTCATTTTTATGGATGACCGTACGCGAAAACATCGAATTGCCCAAGTGAAAGAGCTCTTGGAACGAGAGGACATTCTGTGAATGGACTAGCCTGCCCGTTCCCCCGTCTTAAATCCCATCGAGCACATTTGGAGTGCGTCAACATGTACCAATAACAATTCAGCAGTTGCCGATTACGTTAGTGGAGGACTCAAGACCCCTACCACAAGATGACTCCTTACTAGCCGGCCGAAGTGGCCGTGCGGTTAAAGGCGCTGCAGGCTGGAACCGCAAGACCGCTACGGTCGCAGGTTCGAATCCTGCCTCGGGCATGGATGTTTGTGATGTCCTTAGGTTAGTTAGGTTTAACTAGTTCTAAGTTCTAGGGGACTAATGACCTCAGAAGTTGAGTCCCATAGTGCTCAGAGCCATTTTGAACCTTACTAACCCTGTGGCCATAGTGGGAGCATGCACTGCCGTTCCTTGGGCTCACACAAGCTATTAGGATCGACATCCTGTCTTTTGTAATATCCAGGGGACTATCCTGAATGGCGGTGAATCAGTGTAATTATTGAAAGAAAGTGACATTTCTTTTCATCTCACTGCGTATTTCTTTCAGATATCTTCTTTACTATACTGTAGGTTCTTTCTATGTATGGTCCAAGTATCATCGATCTGTGTTACTTGGCAGTGAAATATCACGTGAAAGTTACATTTGTCCTCAAATTTCCTACAGCAATATATATTAGACTCAGCGGTACAAACAACGTTGATCTCTTTGAGGAAGTTCTCATAGAAACTGAGGTGGCACTGATAAAAATTATTACCGAAGTAAAATGGGCATCTAAAGAAACTAGGGAGATTTATACGTTCAAAAAACTAGATAAATAAGCAGTAGAGTCGTATCTCAATGAGGAATTGATAATTTTTAGCCTAGGAAAGGAGCATGTAAAACACGTATAGTTCAATTTTAAGAGAACAGTTGACTATGTACTGGACAGATACGTGCTTAGTTGGATAGCTCATAATAGCAGTGACCGTCCTTCGTATACAGTGGCTGAAAGGAACCTTCTAAAGAGACAGAGACTACTGCATAATAGGTGTAAAACAGACCATACGACTACAGATAGATAGCACGCTGAATTAATCGCGTTTAGCTGTCAAGAGAGCAATATCTGAAGCGTTAAATGAGTGCCGTAGCAGAATACTGTTGAAAGATCTCTGCTCTTGTGTAAAGGCTGTTAGCGGCACCAGAGTTATTGTCCAGTGATGGAAACTAAGCGCTCTCTGCAATATCACGATAAATGTCGACAAAACTTAAGTCATTATGTTTACCTGCACTTCTGCTCTCCTCGTATTGGGGAAACCATTGGATACCGAACCTACGGTTATTAAGATTATTTATTTGTTTCATTGTCCTCCTCTCGCCCCATTCATATGTACGTATAGAAATAAAAGTACTTTTTATGTTGTAGGACCAGACACAAGTAGCCTTTGTCACGAATAAACCTCCAGTATGAAGAGGCGGACGTGCATGACCGTATTATACATTTAGGGAGGAGGTCATTTTGGAATTTTTTCTTCTGTCACCAGACTCCGGCAAAGATTCAGTTGAGATAAACATTTTTAATCAAATTTTTGCCAACTACGACCTGCGCTTTGCAGTAATTCGTAATTAATAGATGTGAGGATGACCTAAAAAGAATGGAAACCGTTTATCCAATAAAGTAAAAAGTGACCTCTACCTGGACCAGAGTGACAAAGTAATTGACGCCTAGCTGCATACAAGGCTGCCGCCGTACCAACAGTTAATCAGAGAATGTGCTTGGTCGTACCTTGTGTTCCGTTCACCTTTTCAATTTACAGAAATTGCTCTAAGTGACCATTTCCTGCTTCCATGCATCCCTTGTGGCTGCGTTACACACTATGCCGTAAGGTCTGGAAAACCGCTGGTGCGTTCCGTATTTGGTGAAATCCAGATATGCTCCCTGAGAACATCGACACTGGGTACGGAAGTTGAACACACCAAGGATTTTGAATGACCTCAAACTAAAGAAATCCACTGGATTCAAATCTGGCTACCGTGGAGACCGTGCAGTGGATCCCCCTCGACCATTCCACACCTGTTCGGAAACTGGTTATCGAGATACTGGCGAACGGTCCATGTGGAACACCCTAGTGCATACACCATATTTTTTGAATGACGTCTAAGAGATATATCGTGAGGTAAACGAATCACGTCATGTCTGAGAAACTGTAGATACGTTTGTTCTCTAAGACGTTGAGGAAAGAAGTGGGGGCCAATAAGTTGATCATGAATTATTCGCCCCCTTCCCCCCACCTCAGTTGATGTAGGCCTTGTTGCACTTCATGAGGATTTCGATAAGCCAGACACATATCTGAGGCAAATTAAATAACCAGGAGTAGGAAATTCCTTTAATACAACCCTGCAATGGATATCAAGCGCGTGTGCATTGTTCAAATGGTTCAAATCGCTCTGAGCACTATGCGACTTAACTTCTGAGGTCATCAGTCGCCTAGAATTTAGAACTAATTAAATCTAACTAACCTAAGGACACGGCACACATCCATGCCCGAGGCAGGATTCGAACCTGCGACCGTAGCGGTCGCTCGGCTCCAGACTGTAGCGCCTAGAACCGCTCGGTCACATCGGCCGGCCTCACACTCACTCCCCAATGAAATATTTGTCCAGTTCCTATTCATACGTACGTTTCGTAGCGTTTTTATGTCAAGAATAATTCTCTAATGTTTGACACACTTGTTTTTATACACCCTCTACATGTAGATATAGAGGATGACACGTGGAAGACAGACGGTTTCGAACTGCGTAGTTCTGAGAGCACGGTGGTGAGAGGAGATCGTGGAGGGGAGGGGTGGGGGATTAGTTACTCTCCACACAAGACGCCATTTTAGTTACAATGGAGCAGTGGCACTTGCAACGTCGTTTGTTCAGTTTCGTTAGAATTGGGACTCTGTTACAGTAACGCAGCGAATGTTTCGTTTACAGTTCAATCTGGATCAAATGGATTTGAAATTGATTCCGTATTTCTAGATCTTCAGAGTGCTTTTTACACTGTAGGAAATGCGGCAGGGAGCTGGTGTTGAGTGAAAAGGTACTGAGCCATAATGCATTTATTAACGTTTCTAAAAACACTAATCATTTATTTTTTAAAGCAAATATCCAAGAATAACATTAACTGAAAAGATTAAATTTCAATAACCAGCTGATGGCAAACATCTCAAAAGGGCAACAGTATAACATCACTTCGTTTTAGTAAAGAATATCAAATGAAGTAAAAAAATACATTTACATTATAAACAGCAAAACATATAATCAAATGATTATACCACAAATATCAACCATCGGCTATTGCCAGTAATTATCAAAACGTCATTGCCTTCGAAGTAGCCAAAATGACTGACAAAGGTGGTTCACATTTATGATGATAGAGGCAGTGACAGAGGTGACGCCAGTAGAAACAATCCCTCCTTCTCTGCTAACATAGGACGGCAGTTTCCGCTACCACAGTAGTAGAAACCTTCATTAAAAATTTCGATCATGGTACTCGGGCATCTTTAACAAGATCACAGTTAACAAGAGATACAATCACCTGTACTGTAACACAGAGACAACTCGTTAATTATTTAGTAAAAATCAAGATACTACAATGCTTCTTTAGTTTTTTTTTCGTAGATGCAAACAATTTAGTGAAAGCTCGAGCTCGTGATACTAGCCAACACGTAGCTATTGACATGCCTCAGAAATAAGGTGGCTAGATTCAACAATGATTTTCGTAAATCAGATTTATACCTGCATTCTATACTCTTAGATTCTAAAATCAGTTCGTGATAGTGACAGCCACAAGCCAACACACAGACAGAACTGGACTCAAGTAGTATCAGGCAAAAACACATTTATATACATAAAAACGGGCAACCAGGATACGGAGAAAAAAATAGCCACCGCACGACACCAAGTGACGTGCACACTAATCTGATGCTCACCGTGATTTCGCGTAAAATCCAGCGCCCATTAACAAACGCTTGCTTAGAGACCGCCGAGAGAAGTGTGTAACGAAGATCACTCGCAGTCGGAAACCCACGGGTATCATCTAGCAGACGCCACCGCGCCCAGTACTTGCAAAGTTTTTGTCCGCAGCTCGTGGTTCCATTCCCGGCGGGGTTAGGGATTTTCTCTGCCTCGTGATGACTGGGTGTTGTGTGATGTCCTTAGGTTGGTTAGGTTTAAGTAGTTCTAGGGGACTGATGACCATAGACGTTAAGTCCCATAGTGCTCAGAGCCATTTTCCGCATCTCGTGGTCGTGCGGTAGCGTTCTCGCTTCCCACGCCCGGGTTCCCGAGTTCGATTCCCGGCGGGGTCATGGATTTTCTCTGCCTCGTGATGGCTGGGTGTTGTGTGCTGTCCTTAGGTTAGTTAGGTTCTAGGGGACTGATGACCATAGATGTTAAGTCCCATAGTGCTCAGAGCCATTTCAACCATTAGCCACTTGCAAAGTTCACACCGGACTCCAACCCGGCACGGCACCACAGTGGACAAAATGGCTCTGAGCACTTTGGGACTTAACTTCTGAGGTCATCAGTACCCTAGAACTTAGAACTACTTAAACCCAACTAACCTAAGGACATCAAACATATCTATGCCCGAGGCAGGATTCGAACCTGCGACCGTAGCGGTCGCGCGGGTCCAGACTGTAGCGTCTAGAACCGCTCGGCCACTACGGCCGGCCCACAGTGGACACAAACTGCTTGGAACTTCTATAGCAGAGGGCACGCCGAATACCGTGCGTTCTTCCAAAGTAGCTTTTAACGACCAGTGTTCACGGCTGCGACCAACCCTCAGCCCCGCCAAACCCGCAGTGAGCAAAGGTACAATTCTTGCCAACGGTCCACGGCAGACGCTTGGCCACAACACGCCGCCCCACTAACGCTCTTTGCCGTCCGTGTCACACTGTCGCCGCAGCCCTTAACTCTCTTCTCCTCCGACCTGCCCTTCCACCGGCGACAGTAACGCTCTGTGCGCTCTTTCGGCCAGAGGGATTCCAAATCTGCAGGAATTACGGAAAATTAAACGCGGTAGCACAGCACACTGTACAGCACAAGCGGCTTGTAACGAAAAGCGTGCTTATGGAATATCGTATCAGTTACGTGACTGGATTCGTGATTTCCTATCAGAGGAGTCGCAGTTCACAGTAACTGACGTAAAATAATCGGTTAAAATAGAAGTGTGTTCTGGCGTTCCACAATGTAGTGTTATAGGCCCTCTGCTATTTATTATCTACATAAACGATTTAGGGCACAATCTGAGCAGCCGTCTTAGGTTGTCCGCAGATGGCGCTGTCGTTTATCGACTAGTAGTCATCAGAAGACCAAAACAAATTTAAAAATGATTTAGAAAAGATATGTATGGCGCAAAAATTAGCAATTGGCCCTAATTAATGAAAAATTTGAGATTATCCACATGAATGCTAAAAGGAATTCGTTAAACTTTGGTTACAAGATAAATCAGTCAAATCTGAAGGCCGTAAATTCAATAAAATACCTAGGAATTACAGTTATAAACAACTTAAATTGGAAAGAACACATAGAAAATGTTGTGGGAATGCAACCAAAGGGTGCGTTTTATTGGCAGAACACTTAAAAACTATAACGGGTCTACTTAACACACTGCTCACACCACCCTTGTCCGTCCTCATTCGGAGTACTGATGCACGGTCTGGGATCCTTACAAGATAGTATTAACGGAGTACATCGAGAAAGATCGGAGAAGAGCAGCACGTTTTGTATTATCGTGAAACAGGGAGGAGAGTGTCACGGACATGATACAGGATTTGCGATAGACACCATTGAAACAAAGGCGTTTTTCGTTGAGGTGGAATTTTCTCACAAAATTTCAATCAACAACTTCCTCCTACGAATGCGACAATATTTTGGTGACGCGGACCTGCAAAAGGAGAAACGAACAACATAATGAAATAAGGAAGATCAAAAAATGGTTCAAATGGTTCTGAGCACTATGGGACTTAACTTCTGAGGTCATCAGTCCCCTAGAACTTAGAACTACTTAATCCAAACTAACCTAAGGACATCACACACATCCATGCCCGAGGCAGGATTCGAACCTGCGACCGTAGCGGTCGCACGGTTCCAGACTGTACCGCCTAGAACCGCTCGGCGACTCCGGCCGGCTCAAGGGAGATCAGCTCTCACGTTAAGATACAGTTGTTTGTTTTTTCCGCTGGCTGTTCGAGAGTGGAATAATAGAGAATTATTATGTAGGTGGCTTGACGAACCCTCTGCCAGGCACTTAAGTACGCACGTAGATGTAGTTGGACAAATATGACCCCAGCGGACGAGCAGGCTTAACCACCGCGTCTTCCGATGTCAGCGGATGAAAACGGGCAAACAGTGTGTCACATCTTCGGTAGTGGAGTGTGCGGCAGCTGGGGGTTTTTAATCGTGATATACTCGCAGCACGCGCGCCGGGCCTTCACGGTGGGCGGAGGGCAACGGTGGGGGCGGCGGTGGCGGTAGCGGCGACGGCACTTTCCCAGGGCGGCGGGGCGCCCCACGGGAGCGGCTGCGGTGTCGGATGTCGCTGCCGCGACCCCGCAGCGGGTCACCGGGGCGGCGCGGCGCCAGGGCGTGAGAAACACTGTACGCTACTCCTCTGTGGCAGCCGCCGGCGATATCGGAGACGGCGGGCAGCGGCCAGCGGCCGAGCGCTGCCGCACGCGCCACGCGCCTTGGCTGCCCGGTAAACCGTACAAGTGCTCCGCTGTAAGTCGGCGTCTCTACCGAGATTCACTCCTCTCAGTCAGCTACTGACAACGTATATCATTACCGTAACGACCACAGAGCACTGTGATCACTTCCAATGTAGAGGAAGACACAGCCTAAGTCACCTTTTTATTTGACTGGATAACCGGCTTCGGCTCGTTTTAGATACTCAAATCCACTAATTGCCAATTAAGCGCAGGTCTTCACTTGGCAAAGGTTCGGTCAAAAATGTTGATTCCAATTGAATCTTTGGCGGCAGTAGGTTACAGAAGAAAAAATAACCTTCTCCCTAACTTCATTACAGATTCATCCATGTCCTCTCTTAATCCTGCAGATTTAGTTGTGACGTCATGTGTATTTATCTGGTTCAGCCATATTCAAAGAACTCGACTATTACGAGGTCTGCTCCAAAAATTCCGGAATATTCGTAATTTTACGCCAATGGTGTGTTGGAGCGAAATGAGGTTGACATCCCTGCACACGCCTATGTTTGAAATGTAACTGCCGGAAGTTGCATCGTTGTATGTATGTTAGTTATTGTTTAGTGCTGTATTTGAGCACAGTTTGCTAATTTCTACATGGCAGACTTTGAGGAGCAACGCGTCTGCATTAAATTTTGTGTGAAACTTAAGGAAATCTTTACAGAGACGTAACACATGACGCAGAAAGCATACGGTTTTCAGTGCTTAAGCCGTACTCGGTTTTACGAACAGTTCACACGGTTTGAAAATGGCCGGACGGAATTTAAAGATGACCATCGTTCAGGACTCCCTACGACGTCTACCCACGACGCTTATTGTGCATCAGTCGAAGACTGACTATCCGAGAGATTGCAGAAGAATGTAACATTTCAGTTGGATCATATTATGAAATCCTGTGAGAAGGAGACGGCGTCAAATGTGGCGAGACAACTCTTGGCTCATGTATCACCATAAAGCACCAGCACATTCAACCCTGTTGGTGCGTGACTGCTGCGCAAAAAACGAAATCACTGTGCTGCCTCATCGTCCGTACTCTCTAGACCTGAATCCTGTGGACATTTTTATTTCTTTTACTTCGAAAGTTGAAAACCCCGTTGAGAGGACGAAGATTTGCAACGAAGGACCAGATGAAAGTAAATTCGCAGACGGAGCTTTGCGCGATCCAGAAAGAGGCGTAACATGACGGCTTCTGGAAGTGGAAATGGCGTTGGCAGCGGTGTATCAATTGTGGAGAAGAGTATTTCGGAGGAGACCGCGCACAATAAGTAAAAGGTAAGCATGGAAAAATTTTGTTCACCAAGTTCCGGAATTATTTGCTCACACCTCGTATGCAGGATGAGGCAGCTAAGACAGGCCACCCCAAATGTATCCAGAATGACTAAATATATCGAGATGCAGTTGTCGCTAAGTTATGGTGCACAATATGCCGAATTTCCTGACGTTGCAAGTACTGTTTATCTCTCACAGCCGCCGGCCGCTGTGGCCGAGCGGTTCTAGGTGCTTCAGTCCAGAACCAAGCGGCTGCTACGGTCGCAGGTTCGAATCCTGCCTCGGGAATGGATGTGTGTGATGTCCTTAGGTTAGTTAGGTTTAAGCAGTTCTAAGTCTAGGGGACTGATGACCTCAGATGTTAAGTCCTATAGTGCTTAAAGCCATTTGAATCATTTGCTCACAGTCGCCGAATTACGACACCGACTTTACTTTCGTTTCCCCTGACGTAACAATATACTTTTCTCTGTGACATTTGACGGAAACTTCCAACAGAACTTCAACGACATAACATCAATGGGACTTGTTCAAATACTATCAAGATAAGAACGCCGCAAACCAATGTCTCGCCTTCAGGACTATAGGTTCCACAAACGTCTGCCTTGTTATACCGGACTGACATTCGTAGGAAGAATCTTCTATTCATCGGCACAAGAAGTGGCTTACAAAACACTTTTTCGGCCTATTCTTGAGTATTGTTGCCAGGTAGGGCTAATAGAAGAGATAGAGAAGAGACCAAGTGAAGAACGGCGTGTTTCGTCACGGGATTCTTCAGTCAGCGTGAGGGCGCTACGGAGGTGTTCACAAAACTTCAATGACACGTTATACAAGAGAGACACTGTTCATCACAGAGAGGCTTACTATTCGAAGTCCGAGAGAGTACGTTCCGGGAAGAGTGGGACAACGCCTTACTTGCTCCCATGCACATCTCGCGAAATGATCACAACAAGAAACTTCGAGAAATAGGAGCTGAATCAGAGGTTTACCGACAGTCTTCTCACATTAGTGAGTGAAACAAGTAAAGGGCGGTCGGTTAACGGTACCAGAAATAGCCTTCGCCACACACCGTCAAGTGGCTTGGGGAGTGTAAATTTAGATGTAGACACAATAACGATATAAGCGAATTCTTCATTTTCTTTTTCCATGATGATGATACCTAGCTTGTTGCTGCTGTGCAGTTAATGTAATCAAAGACCATCAAGTTTCCATCGTGATCTTGCTTCCAAAAAATGGTTCAAATGGCTCTGAGCACTATGGGACTTTACATCTGAGGTCATTAGTCCCCTAGAACTTAGAACTACGTAAGCCTAACTAACCTAAGGACATCATACACATCCATGTCCGAGGCAGGATTCGAACCTGTGACCGTAGCAGTCATTCGGTTGTACATCTACATCTACATCAATGCTCCGCAACCCACCTGACGGTGTGTAGCGGAGGGTACCTTGAGTACCTCTATCGGTTCTCCCTTCTATTCCAGTCTCGTATTGTTCGTGGAAAGAAAGATTGTCGGTATGCCTCTGTGTGGGCTCTAATCTCTCTGATTTTATCCTCATGGTCTCTTCGCGAGATATACGTAGGAGGGAGCAATATAGTGCTTGACTCCTCAGTGAAGGTATGTTCTCGAAACTTCAACAAAAGCCCGTACCGAGTTACTGAGCGTCTCTCCTGCAGAGTCTTCCACTGGAGTTTATCTATCATCTCCGTAACGCTTTCGCGATTACTAAATGATCCTGTAACGAAGCACGCTGCTCTCCGTTGGATCTTCTCTCTCTCCTCTATCAACCCTATCTGGTACAGATCCCACACCGGTGAGCAGCATTGAAGCAGTGGGCGAACACGTGTACTGTAACCTACGATTAATTTTATATGGTCATTCCATTTTAAATCATTCCTAATGCCTACTCCCAGATAATTTATGGAATTAACTGCTTCACGGGGTTGCTGACGTGCTGTATTGTAGCAAACTGATAAAGGATCTTTCTTTACATGTATTCGCAGCACATTACACTTGTCTACATTGAGATCCAATTGTCATTCCCTGCACCAAGCGTCAATTCGTTGCAGATCCTCCTGCATTTCAGTACAATTTTCCATTGTTACAACCTCTCGATATACTACAGCATCATCCGCAAAAAGCCTCAGTGAACTTCCGATGTTATCCACAAGGCCATTTTTATATATTATGAATAACAACGGTCCTACTACACTCCCCTGCGGCACACCTGAAATCACTCTTACTTCGGAAGACTTTTCTCCATTGAGAATGATATGCTGCGTTTTGTTATCTAGGAACTCTTCAGTCCGGACTGATGCGCCTAGACCACTCGGCTACTGCGGCCGGCATCTTTCTTGCACTGATAAGAAAATTTTTACAGTGCATGTGCCACAAAATTTTGTTTTATTCGAGTGTTAAGAATAATGGGAAAATACTTTCGCCTACTGATATTGTCTCCGGCATAAGTGCTATACGGGCCACACAACAGACATTTTGTCCGAGGCGCTTCCTAGATAGCGCAGACTACAAGACTATCAAATAGACCATTCAACCGCCAATACCTACGTGTGTCCACCGAAAGAATGACATTCATATGCCAAGCACGTCATTTAAACAATCGCATGCCAACACTCGGCCAGTTATCTCAGTTACTGCAGTCATCATTCAGCAGGTGTCAGCAGTTAACGTCACAGTGCAACACTTCCAGTTGTCGCCACAGTTTACGTCGAATGTGAAACATTATTCAAAGTCATAGGCAATATTTATCCATTGCGAGACTGATGTTAAAAACTGTAATCCATCCGAATTTCAACTGAATTCGTCAGCAATAATCAACTGTGTCAGGTTAGATTGGGTTCATCAGTGGCACGTTTTCTCACAGAGTAGACGTTGAGTATATTATTTTGAAGTCCGATTGTTCTGGTATTGAGCCGGCGAGAGTCAGTATTCTCATTCTCCACACTGAAGAGTGGCGCTGTTGTGGTGGCTGAAGTAACCTCTTTGGCCACGGCTGCAAGTCTGGGAGAAACAGAACTGCCCAGCGCTGGACTTAGTCTCTGGTACGCTAATGAGTCAGGCGTGGCGAGCAAGTGCTGGGAACAACAGCAGTGGGCAGTTAGTGGGACCCACGAGAAACACTGTCCCCCGCGGGGGTGAAACTTATATCAGGGCTTCTGGTAGCAGGCCCTTGGTTCTCTGCCACGCCACTTGGAGCGCTCCAAGTTTATCAATCCATCATACATAATTCTCAAACATATACACCATCAAAGTATACCATACAGCACACTACGTATTTCTAACAACTCGAGCATAGTCCTTAATCTACGATCTATCTCTATGCGGATGGGAGTCACAGAGCATTCTCGCAGTCTTAGGATAAAATTAGAGACTGAAAGACGCACCTCGCACTGTCTTTGACCAGCCCGCCCTGCAACACTATCATCACCGATTGAATCTGCAGCTGACCAGAAGTAGACTGCTACATTCCGCGTCTCGTGAATGAATGGAGCTTGCCAAGTCCTCGCCCGTCAAAGTGCACAAAATTTATCCAGACGCGCCCATGTCGAGGAGGTTAGCACCCCCTATCGGTGTATAGTAACAGATTTTAAAGGGTTGTGATGTAACAGCAGACGGTTAAGAAGAACAAGAAACGGGTGGTTTTTATGGATGATGAAGCTCCAGGCAAGTGAAGTTTGAAGCATTTTACGTAAATCAACTACGCTATCAATTTTAAAGTATTGATCTAGTGTCTGGGATCAGTACCAGGAGGGTATTGGTAAGAGAAACATAAACACGCACTCCTAAGGCTACACAGTTCTGCACTTAAAACATGCTATAATGTTAGATCGCTTGAGTTCCCAGCCTGTCAGTCATGTGGAATGCAGCGCTGTTGATATTCCAATGTAAGAAATATGCCTTCAGCGCATGACATACATCCTTCTATCAGGTTTGTCTACGATAAACTATGGTAATAAACTGTAAAACGAAAAAACGTCTTCCTTAAAACAGTGGCTCGGTGTGATACGTGTACAATGCAGCTCTCCAGAGATGTACAGCGTCCACGGTTCACATCCGATCATGGTTCAGAAATTATACTATGCTCGTATCAGTCCTATAAAAATGATCATTAGTAATGGAGAATACCTCCTACAAGGAAAAGGATAAAAGCATAGCAGCAGCGACCGACATGTGAAATTACAAGTCACGCCACCACTAACTGCAAACAGCACATCCGTCAAGCAGATGTGTACTTGGGGATTTCAGTGTCTCACAAACGCCTTTCGCTAACTTAGAATCATCTTAGTTATGAAACTGAAGTCTCGATTTTACCCAAGGTGCGACAAGTGAATGGAGTACATCACAAAAATCTTCGTTCGTTTAGAGGAATGTGTCGAAACAGGATAGTCACGTTTCATCACGCATGAGATGGAAGTCCTCTGATGACGGAGAGGTTTACTGTTAACGATCGCAGGTAGATAGTGCTTTAAGTGAAATACAGAACACGTGGTTGTGTACGAGTCGAACACAGGCTATGTCACATGACATGCATTCTGACACAACAGCGTAAAAAATGGTTAAATGGCCTGCGCCACCATCTCCTCCCGTTTCTAGAAAGCATCATCAGTACCTCATTACAGCTCCATCTCAATCGACCACCCCGTCCACTCTCTGTTATCCTGTAACGCATATGCATGTAAGTTTGGTGACATAGGGTTCTCTGTTTTCCTTAAAAGCGTCAAATACAGTAGTCAACTAGCGTGTTATCACTGTTACCTCAATAGACATACAGTGGAATGCTGCCTCGACGGAAAAAAAGGAACTGTTTCCCTGGTTCCCTTCACTTCCAAGTCGACGTTTTCTCGCATTCCTCTTGCTGTCTCATACTTGTCCCCATGAATAAGAATTGTTCTGCACCAACCAGAAGACACCCAATTACTTTCTCAGTTTCCCCGCATTTCAGCGTATTTTCCATCATTTTTCGCAATTCTATCGATTTTTTTGGGTCGAGAGATCATGACATAACTGCGCGCTACTGATAGAACAGTATTTCCAAAAAAATGGTTCAAATGGCTCTGAGCACTATGGGAATCAACTTCTGAGGTCATCAGTCCCCTAGAACTTAGAACTACTTAAACCTAACTAACTAAGGACATCACACACATCCATGCCCAAGGCAGGATTCGAACCTGCGACCGTAGCGGTCTCGCGGTTCCAGACTGTAGCGCCTAGAACCACACGGCGACTGCGGCCGGCCAGTATTTCCAGAGGATTTCGGTAGAGGACGATCCTGTGACGGCCGCCAATGCGCATGCGTTTCCGCGTCAGTTTTTGCTATAGAGTCGACTCCGGAAACTTATAGTCTTCACGTGCTACCGGTTGGATCCCTGGAAGTGTTTTATTGTACGAGTGCGTTTCCGTGTCGTATCGTTGTACTTTTCACCGTATATCCGCGTAGTTTACGTGCCTTTTCGGCGTTGATATTTCGTAGTTTTTGCCCCAGATTAGCTGGGAAGTTTTTGGTGCGCTTAATCCTCTCGTGCTGGGCCCCTGGATACGTCAGGCGGACCCATGTCTGCAACGTTCGCGGCTCTCCGACTCTTCCATCGCCGCCCCTCGGGGTGAATCGCGTCGGAAACGCCGCCCACCTTGGCTTCCAGTCGCGCCGCATGCACTGCCCCCCTCGCAGCAGGCGAAGGATCGTTTGAATCACGCCAACCGACACAAATCGCCTGTGTATACCACCGGTACTGAAAACGATCACCTTCACCGTGGCGACTGTCCAGCATCCTGTGTCAGGCACCGTTCTTCCGTGTCGTCGTCGTCCGACTACTCACCTGACTGCTTAGTAATTGATCTTTCTCGTAGTGAGGCGGCTGACGTCTTGGCTGTGTCTGACCACCATCCGGCTGTACCTATGAGTTCACCTCTTCCTGCGTTTTCCCGCTACCGTGGTGAGTTTCTGGGCACCCTGACCCAGTCGGCAAGTCCTCTGGCCGTCGCTCCAGACGCTCCTGCGCCCACGCGGGCCGTGGTGACAGCATATCGAGCTCGGATACCTCCCTTCCACCTGATGGTCCTGTGGATGAGGAAGTGGCTCCTGCTCCCGACCCTCCTTCTCAAGATACCCCGTGAAGCCCTCTGAAGAAACAGAAGATACCCCCTATTGGGGTATACAATGTCACTAATTATACAAAACTGAACACTGAGCTCCAGCGGCTCATTTTCGGCCAATTGCGAGCTGTTTACCATAAAGATTATGAGAAATACCTGCTCAACAGTATGGACGACTATCTTACCATTCCCGACTTTGTCAAATCAAAGGTGATGCCTTACTTTACTTACCAGACTTTTGGTAATCGTCAAACCAAAATCTTCATCAAGAACTTGACACCAGAGGTTACGGCAGAGGAGATCAAGGAGGGACAGCTTTGGCTCCATTTTGAAGACCCTTTGGTCCACCAGTACAGCAAGAGGGATCCTGAGACCCGGGCATTGACCCCCTGCCCTACCCACATCGTCTCCCTTTTCCAGAGGAAGAAAATAGAGCCGATTTACCAAAATCCGGCACCTTCTTTGCTCGTAGGCCCAGACTGAACTGTACGAGGGCCACAATGGACCAGTCATCTGCCTCAAATGCCAACATTTCCAACATACTGGGAATTACTACTCCCTGCTGTTGCGGTGTATTAATTGTGCTGGCCACAATTAGTGGAGAACTGCATGCTCCCCACCTCGGAGAAACCTACCTGTGACAGGTGTTTGACCACGACCTATGATCCTCACCACATGGCATCCTGGAGGGGGTGCCCTGTTTACCAGAAAGCACTGAAATCTTCCTGTCCCCCAAAAAGAAACCAAGAACAAATCAGCCTCCACACAACCAACTTTCCTGTTTTGTAGGGCCAGCCTGGTGCGCCGCCCTCAGCAGCTGCTCTGGCACCAGCCACTCAGGCACCGGACAGTTCTGTGGCACCTGTGCCCCCTTCTGTCCAGACTCCCATGACATCCTTTGCTGCTGCAGCCCGGTCTCTTCCTCATTGTTCGTCTTCCACGACAGCTTTCACTGTTCACCGACTACAGGAGCCAGGTGCAGCCCCCTCCAGTCCACCTGTAGCCAGATCCCGGGCCTCTGCCTGTACCCGCACTGTGTCTACTACTGTGCCGCCGCAGAGGCACGCAGCCCACTCGGAACCATCCCCTAGTGGTGGAGACTGATGCGTCCCTTCGGAAGGACATGCACGAAATCGTTCAGGTCATCTTCCTCATCAAACATCACATCTGGGCTGTTATTGGTGACACTGCACACAAAATCCGTCGGTCAGAGGATGGGCTATCCTAGGTCATCGCCCTAGTGGAAGGACTTAGTCAAATATTGGTGTAGTGGCGAATTGACCACCACACCACCACTAGCCCCCTCGGTCTCTTGCCACGTGCATTTTTAATGCCAATGGCATAAAACAGATGAAGACAAAGTTGAATGCCTTCCTCCATGACCATTGTGTGTATGTTTTACTGGTCACAGAAACACACCTAAAACCGGCGGACGATTTCCACCTTCGCAATACGGTGTGTTACTGCTCTGACCACCTCAACTGTTGTGGTGGAGGCATGGCAGTGCTCCTCGACAAAGTTCTTGTCCATACCCAAGAGACTCTCCAGCCAATGGAACACATAGAAGCCAAGAGGTTACCGTCCCCACACACCTAGGTGCAATTACCTTTGCAGCAGCGCATCTGAGCCCACACAAGCCACTGCTGGAAGCAGACCTCCGCACACTGACATTCTTCAGCTGGCTAATCTTTGGGGCGTATCTCAATACCAAGCACCCAGCTTTGCATTCTCGGGTCTCTTAACCCCAAAGGCCGGCTCCTCCTTGACCTGGAGGATAATTTAGAGCTATCAGTCTATCTCCCCCACGAACCTACCCATATCCCAGTCTGTTGTAACTGCCAGCCAGACGTTCTGGATGTGACCATCTTCAAAAAATCGGCACTCAGTTTTCACTGGAAGTTCTCCACGAACTGACCTCCAGCACCTCACCAATGGTACCCTTTCATTAGATGTTCATTCCACTGTGACCCTCATCGAGTGGGACAAGTTTGCCAGGGTACTTAATAACATCACTCGACACGATCTTGACATGACAACACTGGCCAATATAGTCCATGCCATGGATTACCTTACTACCAAAATACAGAAAGCACTGAAACTCTCCACTTCCACTGTACCTCGGGCGTTAAACCCCTGGACGATTTGCCTCCTCTGTTGTGGAAGCTGATGGTGCAAAAGAACTGGTACTGCCGGCAGTGGAAGCAGTTTCACGATCCTCGGGACAAATGCCAAATGAGACGCCTCGAGCGCTAATTCTAACACCAGCTCGCCGACTGGAGGTCCAAACAATGGGAGGACAGGATGTCCGCTTTCCTCCTCCACCATAAGTCTGACTGGGCTGCAATTCGCACCCTGCAGTGTTATATGCAGGAAATGCTGGCGGACGTCAGGGACCTTTCTCTGGATGAACTACAGGATGAACACAATGTCCTGACAGCTGTTGCCACTTTCTGCAACCGCCCACCCGAGTCTGCCTCCATCCTTATGTCCAAGGCAGAAATTCGGGCCGCGCGGAATTAGCCGAGCAGTGTAAGGCGCTGCAGTCATGGACTGTGCGGCTGGTCCCGGCGGAGGTTCGAGTCCTCCCTCGGGCATGGGTGTGTATGTTTGTCCTTAGGATAATTTAGGTTAAGTAGTGTGTAAGCTTAGGGACTGATAACCTTAGCAGTTAAGTCCCATAAGATTTCACACACAAGAATACAAGAAATTCGGCGTATCCTACGATGGAAATGTGGCCAGTCGGCCCCTGGATTGAACGGAATTTTAAATGAACATCTTTGCCACCTTCCCCACACGCCTCTCATCTTGTTCACTAAGATTTTAAACTGTTGTCTCACGTCTAGCTTTTTCCCACCTCAGTGGAAACAAGCCAAGCTGATTGCGATCCCCAAGTGGTTCAAGGACCCTGTGGTCTCCACCAACAACAGGCCCATCAGCGTCCTAAATACGATGGCGAAGGTCTTTGAATCTGTGGTCCTCCACTGAATTTCCCAACCTCTGGTGGCGGCTAGGACGATCCGACCTGAACCGTTTGGATTCACTTCGCACCTCTCTGCGGAACGTCAGGTCCTACGGATCACTGAACACATCAGCAAAGACTTCAACACCGTGTAACCTCCCCACCGAAATTTTAAAAGAAAAGGACGATATTAATTAGAAATGCTGATGGACATGGCTCTATGCGTAACCTGCCCACAATGAAATGTACTGACAATGGCAACAAAAATGTGAAATTCGCAATCTGACTCAAATATAAATCCTTCAAAAAATTAAAGTCCATTCAGTGACAAGAAAATTCAATAAAACCGAAATATCGGTCTTTGGCCCTGTGTAAAACAATCAGAATTAAAGTCTTACCTCAGAATAAATGGATGTCACATATCTGCTCTTGTTGTTGCGCACCGCTTGGAGGAACTGCATTGCAAATAATAATATTCTCTTTTTTTGTGATTTTAGTGGAATTTTTCTTCAAAAGAAGTGGAATGAAATGGGAAGTGCAACGAAATCTTGAGTTCAATAAAAAATTAAATTTTTGAAAAAAATGCTTTTGAAATAAAAAATTATTATTGGGAGACTTGTTGGAGAATAATTACAATAAATAAAATTTTTCATTATCTAATGATTATATTAATTAACAGTATACCTTATTCCTCATCTTGACCAGTGTTGCCGACCGCCTACATCACACAACCGCACTGGGCTGCTACTACTGACCGACCGCTCTGCATGACGACTACAGACTGAGTACTGCTCTCAACTAGACAGAGCTACAGACTCGCAACGACTGAACTGACAGACTCGCAACGACTGACTGACTGAGAACCGCTCGCAACACTCGCGCGGTCAAGCGCATACTCTCTGGTCACAGATGCTACAATGCCTCGCCATCGCTGCTATGTTACATACGTGTTTCATAACCCTCCACTGGGGGGGCAAAAATTTGGCAGCGATGGTGAGTCATTTGGACTTGCCAAGCGCGGCAAAATTTTTCTTTAATTAACAAAATTCTACAACTTACAGAATATTTAAATGTTGTGCACACGCACTAAGTACAAAATATATCAGACAAAGACAAAATGTGAGTACAAAACATAGTAGCAAATCAGAAAAGTATATACAAATTATTTGACAGATAACAAAGTGCACAGGCACTGAAAAAATTCTTTAGCATATGCAGAACAAATAAACAGACTGGCAAGAATAATTAGATGTAGTACATAAAGTAAATGTTGTGCACACGCACTAAGTACAAAATATATCAGACAAAGACAAAATGTGAGTACAAAACATAGTAGCAAATCAGAAAAGTATATACAAATTATTTGACAGATAATAAAGTGCACAGGCACTGAAAAAATTCTTTAGCATATTCAGAACAAATGAACAGACTGGCAAAAATATTATATTGACAAGTGACATAAGTGTATTCGCATTGGAGTTCAGCGAATCGAAAAATGTATAACCTATGAACTATGTGGCAAGAATCAGGATAGGAAAGGGAAGGATTGCATCATGGTTGTAGCACTTTAGATTGCACACAGCTGCTCTGAAAGTCCATATCTTTCCACAGAAGTACAACACCAAGTGACACAACTTGAAGTTCTTTTCCCATCAGAATTTATCAGTGTAGCCAAGACACTGAACTGTCGTAGTAATGTTCCATGTTTTCATTTTGGCAGTACATTACGTACACCAAACAGTGGGACCATAATAATGTCTTCATCGCTCATGGTGGTGGACAGCATGTCGTGTCAACACCACACTCTTACAAGGCACACCAACGTAGAATTAGTGCAAAGCCAAAGATAGTGCTCCATGATCACTAGGATAAACAGGACAAATGGACATTGCAGTAATTCAGGGTAGTCAGCTTATGAGGTGAAGGACATCAAGTCACATAATATTGATAATTACAGACTTAATTAGTAGTTTGTGGCATTCATAGCCCAGTTATTGAACATTTCTGTACCAAGTATGTAGTATTACAGAAAAATGTTCATTGATTGTTTTACATAGAATCAGTAGCCTTCTTTTCCTGGTTACAAAGCATTATGAAATAATCGCATTCCTTTCAGTTACAGAGTATAATTAAGAATCATTAACCTTCTCCTAATTACAGTTAATTAATCATTTGTCATTCCAATAATCATTAGCCTTTTCCTAATTACAGTTAATTAATCATTTGTCATTAATTAATCATTTGTCTAATTACAGTTAATTAATCATTTGTCTAATTACAGATAATTAATCATTTCTCTATAATTAATCATTTGTCTAATTACAGATAATTAATCATTTGTCGTTAATTAATCATTTGTCATTCTAATATAGTAAGAATTATTAGCCTTAATTAATTACAAAGCATTATTAAACAGTACCATAGTTAATTACAAAGCATTATTAAACAGTACCATAGTTGATTAATTATGTGTCATTACAATCTATTAAGAATCACTAGCTGGCATCATGGGTGATCGTATTACAATAAACAGTGGTGGTCCTTGGCCAGTTACAAAGTATATTTAGTACGACAGAATAATGTTCATCAGAAGTCTTAGTTGAAAAGGAGAGTCAATTATTGGCCTAGCATTAACATAATACATTGAGTGATACAAATTATTGGCACTCATTGGCCATTAACCAAAACATGAAAACTCAACATGGGAAGAAAAAAAAAGGGCTAATTAATGGCATAACTAATAACAATTCTTCAAGTGACATTAATTATTGGCACTCAGTGGCCAGCAAGTATTGAATAGAATCATCATTCAGTATTATTCAGATTATTACAAAGTCATTATTAAAATCAGTTAATTACAGTCAAATCATTAATAATCACAGGCATTATAAGTGGTATCATTACAATAAACAGTGGCAGTTATTAGCTAGTGACAAAGCATTATTTTGAATATAGTCTCATTAAGAGGTCATTACTCAAGTGACATGCTATTCATAGTTGATCAGTATTATTCAGAATTATCATAAACTAGTGACATTATGTGCGACTGGTAATACATTTTTTTTGGTAGCAATGCATTGCGTTGGGATCGATAATTAATTGCTGAAACATAACACTATTGGCTTTTGACCTATTGCAGCAAATGAGGATAGGTAACGTCATTCGTCATGAGTCAGCTGTAGCAAGATTATGTAACAAGGCAGTACATGTGATCACATTTATAAACGATAGACACAAATGGGAAAAAATATAAAAATGCAAGTACTAGAACAGGTATAATAAGTAACAGGTTTAGTAAGTATCATGAAAAAAACTTCTCCTGGAAAAATTACAAAAACGGATTATTGACCTGAAAGAAGAAACGCACACTATGCTGAAAAGAAGTGAACTTCGAATTAACAGGCAGTGAAGTGTGTATAAAAATGTGTTCCATAGCTGTCCTTTCCAAAACTTTCAGTCATCCTACTATGCAATGTAACACCTGCTGTCAAAGCAAACCGCAACAAATACTTAAATAACTACGTAGCATAAATACATTACTTCAACATTATTCTCATCTGTAAAGAAAAAAACTTCATTATCCATATCATCATAACTTCACCATTATCATCACCTGTAAAGAAAAACTTCATTATTCATAATACCATTTCCTTCATCATTATTCATCAGTATTCACTATCATCTGCAAAAAATCACTTCATTACTCATTACATAACTATTCCTTATCTCTAGCATATTTCATCACTAAAACTAAGATGTGTAGTTCTCTCTGACAGCCTGCATCAATCACCTTGTATTCTGAAAGAAAAAATTAGTTAAGACTGCTATTCTGTGATGAGTATAGTATATTCTTGTTAATGTTTGTTAATCCTGATCCATTTACTCTTCCTCATAAAGTTATTGCATCTCCTTTCGTTTATCCCGTAGGTGAAATTCCATTTCTGTTGAATTTATTTCTTACACGCACCATTTCTTACTGAAATTGATGAACAAAGATTAATGTCTTGCATTTAAATCCTATACCCACTAAATAATGACTGGTTTATGGTGACATAATTAACCATACAGCATAACATGACAGAAAACGTAATATGTTAAAGACGTTGACAGTGTTCAGATGCAAAAATGTACACAGAATAATACAATGCAGCGGCAAAAAAAATGTGAAACAGTCACGATGTTGAGATGTCATAAGGCAAAAAAAATGTCAAAGTCGACTGGTGTGTGTTATATCTTAACTATTTCATAGTCCATACAAACAAAACTTGAAAACAATCATACACACAAAAAAGTGGAAAATGTGCACGGTCTGATGTGTAACGACAAGAAAAGCGACCTGCTAACCTTACCTTGCCGGGCACTTGCCAAGAAAAAATACGATAATCATCAATAAGTAGTCACATAAATATAATTGCAGAAATAGTCATAAATGTGTAAATTCATCTGGAAAAATATGCACGGTCTGATGTGTAACGACAAGAAAAGCGACCTGCTAACCTTACCTTGCCGGGCACTTGCCAAGAAAAAATACGATAATCATCAGTAATTAGTCACGTGAAATAATTGCATTAGCAAATGGCATCATAGTGTGTTGAATCATACAGTGGTTTCACTCAATAAACGGTTTAATGTTTGATATATGGTGATTGCCTTTCGATTTTCTAGTTCTCAAAGTTTCGACATGTACAACATTGGGGTGAGGGATGCTGCGAATCCGATATGGACCTGCGTATAGAAGTTCAAATTTACTGCACTTACCTTTTAATTTACTGGATAAATAGTGTGTACGTACTAGTATCTTCTGTCCAACGTGAAAGTATCGGCATGTACAAACCTGTTTTTGCTGTCTTCTCCGGCGCTCTGCGGCACGTTTGATGTTGTTCAGCGCAATGTTAATTATTTCGTGGTGTCGTAGGCGACGACTTTTGGGTAGTTTTACTAATTCTTTAATTTTGTTTGGTGGTTCAACGTTTTTCAGTATAACAGACGGAGATAGCATAGTGGATTCATTTGGAATGGAATTAATTACATCTTGGAATGAGAGTATGTATGTATCCCAATCAATATGTCTTTTGTGGCAGTATATTCGGCACAGCTTACCAATTTCTTTCATTAATCTTTCACAGGGGTTCGAAGAAGCGTGGTACTTGGATATATAGATCGGAGAAATGTTTCTGGCTCGTAACATGCGTGTCCATACGCTACTACGAAATTGAGATCCATTGTCAGAAATTACTTTCATTACATGCCCTACATGAAATAGAAAATGTTTCACAAATGCTTTCGAAACAGTTTTAGCAGTAGCTTTGCGTAACGGAGTGAAAGTAACAAATTTTGAAGTGAGCTCAACAGCGACAAAAATGTAGCAAAAACCTCTGTTAGTTCTCGGAATCGGACCAAAAATATCTACTGCGGCCATGTGTCTTAATTTAACAGGTATAATGGGATATAACGGAGGAATATGTGAAGTGGTGTCTGATTTAGCTTTCTGGCAAATTTTACAAGACGCTAAAACTCGTCGTATACGTTTTTCCATGTTAGTAAAATAACAGTTCTGTCTCAGTATAAGAAAACATTTTCGTGTTCCGTAATGTGCGTAACTTAAATGAGTGTACCAAATTAATTTGTTAACCAGTTCGTCAGGAATGCATAATAACCAATTGTTGCTGTCAGGATGAGAGCGGCGAAACAGAATGTCATTGCGCACAGTGTAGTGGTTCCTAATCGTAACATTATTCTTATCTAGCCAAAGGTGTTTAATTTCTTTCCACACATTGTCTTTATTTTGCTCCTTTGCTATGTCCTGTAATGACGATGAAATAAAGTTTTCAAATGCAACTTGCTGAATGTACATGACACTGAAATTTGTTTTGCAGAAGTTGGTTGCTACGTCTTGCTGATTGTTGCCGAGAGAACGCGATAGTGCGTCTGCTATAACATTTTGTGTGCCGGGAATGTGAACAATCGTAAAATTAAATTCCTCTAAATACAGCTTCCATCTACTTAATCTATCGTGAGTGAATTTGGCTGGAAGCAAAAATTGTATGGCTCTATGGTCAGTGTAAACGGTGGTGTGTCTGCCATAAAGAAAATGCCTAAATCTCGTGAAAGCCCATACAACACATAATGTTTCAAGTTCTGTAACAGAATAATTTCGTTCAGCGGGTGACAAAATGCGACTTGCAAATGCGATGTTTTTAATTACTATACAGCCATCTTCTTCTATTTCCTGGAAAATCTGTACGCCTAAAGCGGTGTTGGAACTGTCGGTGGCAATGGAAAAATTTCTAGTAAGATCAGGGTGCGATAAAAGTGGAGCATTCAACAAAGCATGTTTCAAATAACATTCTCGTGAACAAAATTCTGCGTGTGAAAATTATTGCTTACGTTACTGGAATATACAATCTGTACTGTGTCTGGTCAAATTCTGTCGTACGTGCTATTATTTACGGGAGGATGCTGTGGCATTTCGACTATTTGAACTGCTCTGTTATTTCTTACTGACGTGTTACGCTATGGATGACACCTATTGTCTGTTTCATTCGTGATAATATGTTGTTGCTAATGTTCTTGCTGCTCATAATATCGACTGTTATTAAATGTACGCTGAAAATTGTGCTCGTTATTTTTACGTCTGTCAAGATAGTAATTTCTATACGGCGTATTGCGATACGAATTGAAATGGTGTGTTGTCTGTACGTAGTTATTTCTTTGCTGCCATGCGTTACTATTTGTTGAGGCTGGGACTATACGTGCACGCGGCGAAACATTAAAGCCTGGTTGACCTTGTAGACTGCATTGTTGGTTAGGTATGCTAAGCGGCTTACTTTCATGCTGTTGTGGTGAAAAACATCTATTGTTACCAAAATGTGGTTCGCTATTGCTGATAATTTTACACATACTGATGATTACGATTTTTATCTGTTATTAAAATTACGCTGGTTCTGGAGTGCCTAAAGAATGTTGTCACTTTCAGTAAAAAATTTGTCACATCGGGTTTTCGGTACATATTCTTAATTCTAGATAGGGCAATAGTTAAAGAGCAGTTTTGATAGATATAAAGGATAGTAGAAGAAAAGGCAGCAGTGCAGAAAACTAAAGATGAAACAGCACTACTACAGCTCGGGGCCCTATGCTCGCTACGGCACATATTCATTAAAGCGTAATGAATCCCCTGAGGTCATTTACGCTCTGCAAATAAATTTTAGCCTTTGTGTTACAGGCAATTGCGGTATAAATCCAAAAGCAAATAGTTGTATCCATGTTAATTCAAGTTTCCTCATTACAGGCAATGCTGTTGTAAATACAAAAATAAATTGTCGCATCTGGTTCAAAGCTAGCTTTTGCATTACAGGTAATATCGGTGAATGTACAAAGATAAATTGTCGTTTACAGTGCAAATCGTGTGCCTGTACGCTGTCATTATTAAACTCTTTACATTTTCTGGCGGATGAAATTTGCTCGTAATCTACATTCTCGTCATTGAATTTGAAAACACGTTCAGGTTTGTGTGTGAATCTGTTTGTCTGTGTCATTTCGGATTTCAAGTTGCGTAGCTTTTCAGATTTTAATTCGCGTAGTCTCTGTAAATTGCTCACATTATACACGCTGCGTGAGTCAGACAAATGCTCGCAACGTGGCGGATTCTGTGACGTATTGGTGACTGAGATAGTATTTAATTCTGTTACTTGAAAACTTTCGACATTTTGGTTGTTCTGTCGTTCACTTTTATAATTGACTTCCGTATTCGCAGTGTGTGAAACTTCCACTGACTCTAAATTAACTTCGTCGCAAATCTGTACTGCGTTTTTAGGGCATTGTTCAGTGATTGCATTAATTTCGTGTACCTGTGTTTCGTTTGCTGAACATTGTTCGGTGACTCCAATAATCTCGTCTTTATGTGATTCTGTTGTGCCTACACGTGTGCTACTTAATTCTTGTGCAACAGTGCCAACTTTTTCATTACTGTTATTAGCACAAGTCTTAGTATCCTCACGTAATTGTACTTTATTGTCCCGACATTGAACGGTAACAGCTGTAATCTCTTCCCTAACTTGTCTGCTCCGTTCGTTAAGGTTGTCTTGTTTCTCGTTCGTCAGTTTGAAACTTTCATTAATTGTTTCGCTAAGTTGTTTGTAATGGTTGTCGACACTTTCATTTCGTTGTTTGAACTGTTCAATAAGTTTGTCAAATCTTTCATTAAGCTGTTTGAAATTTTCCCGCAAAAATGCCATATATTGATCCCAATTAACATTACCTACTCCATGATCTGTGCTGTTTGACTGTATACCTGCAATTGTCGCGTTAAATGAATCCGTCGAATTTTCAGTACACTGACCATTTTCATTCGAAAAATTTGTCTGTACGTTATTTGAATTTTCTAAATCGGGTGTGTTAAGCTCGGCAGCGCTCATTGCAATAGAGCGTCTCGCGTCATCAATTGTCGTCAAATTAACAGACGAGACAATTGAGTTCGTTTGTTCATCATTAAGGTGAAAGTCATCATTAGTGGTTGGAATGCACTGATTGTTAGTGAACGCAGGATTGTCATCTTTACGTTGCGTATCACAATTACTATCGGTCACGTTGTTTAAGTCGGTAATTTCATTCACAATACTTCGCGATACACTATTCACAGTCTTTCGCGGCATTTTTACAATAGTCAAAATTTTTCACAAAACAAATCGACACAGTGCAAAAACAACACAAATACAACAAAGCAACAAACTGCCGTTGACCTGTAGAGAGAAAGTCACAATATTATTAAAAGCGTTGCGCTAAATCCTAATTATATCTAAGCAAACAAGAGCAGATATCTGACTGTTGTTCAAAAGACTCTCAACGAAATACGATCCTGGACTGGGTGTCGCCAAGTGTAACCTCCCCACCGAAATTTTAAAAGAAAAGGACGATATTAATTAGAAATGCTGATGGACATGGCACTATGCGTAACCTGCCCACAATGAAATGTACTGACAATGGCAACAAAAATGTGAAATTCGCAATCTGACTCAAATATAAATCCTTCAAAAAATTAAAGTCCATTCAGTGACAAGAAAATTCAATAAAACCGAAATATCGGTCTTTGGCCCTGTGTAAAACAATCAGAATTAAAGTCTTACCTCAGAATAAATGGATGTCACATATCTGCTCTTGTTGTTGCGCACCGCTTGGAGGAACTGCATTGCAAATAATAATATTCTCTTTTTTTGTGATTTTAGTGGAATTTTTCTTCAAAAGAAGTGGAATGAAATGGGAAGTGCAACGAAATCTTGAGTTCAATAAAAAATTAAATTTTTGAAAAAAATGCTTTTGAAATAAAAAATTATTATTGGGAGACTTGTTGGAGAATAATTACAATAAATAAAATTTTTCATTATCTAATGATTATATTAATTAACAGTATACCTTATTCCTCATCTTGACCAGTGTTGCCGACCGCCTACATCACACAACCGCACTGGGCTGCTACTACTGACCGACCGCTCTGCATGACGACTACAGACTGAGTACTGCTCTCAACTAGACAGAGCTACAGACTCGCAACGACTGAACTGACAGACTCGCAACGACTGACTGACTGAGAACCGCTCGCAACACTCGCGCGGTCAAGCGCATACTCTCTGGTCACAGATGCTACAATGCCTCGCCATCGCTGCTATGTTACATACGTGTTTCAACCGTCAAGTCGACAGATGCCGTTTTTCTGGACGTGCAGAACGCCTATGACAAGTTATGGCAAGACAACCTCATACACAAGGTGCTGACGCAGATCCTTATACTAGACATTTATGTCAAGATCTCGGATGAATTCCTCCGCAGAAAGGACTTTCCTAGTGGCCCAATGGGGAATGCATTCCGACATTCGCCAACTGTTGGTGGGCACTCCACAAAGATCGGTGTTGTCTCCCATCCTTTTAAATAACTATGTGAATGATACGCCGGTCATCCCCGAGTGCCACCTGCCACAATATCCTGACGACACAGCACTATATACCACTAGCCGTATTACTGACGCTGTCGTCGCCGGCCTCCAGTGACAGGTGGACGCTACCATCACCTGGTGCCGGACAAGCAAAATAGCTCTCAGTGCCACCAAAACTACGGCAGTCTGTTTCATGAAAGGGCGTCCAGTCCTCCGCTGCAATATTTCGATTGCAGGTGTGCAGATGCCCTGGCCCCCGACAACCTCCTATATCAGTGTCCGGATGGTCCACAAGCTGCTCTTCCACTGTCATGCGGAGTATGTCGTCAACAAGGGGCAAAAGCTGACCAGGGCTTTGTAACCCTCTTCCGCTCTAGGGAAATTATCCTGCATACCAAGCTCCACATCTACCGAGCAGTTATCCTGCCTGCCCTCACGTATGACTCCGCTGCATGGGCCACGATTAGTGTCACCAGGATGCGGACACTGCAGCGCCTGCACAACAAGGTTCTCAGGTGGAGCCTGCACGCTCCTCCACTCACGACTCTCCACGAGGAAGCGCATATCGTCGCCATCAAGACAACCATATGTAACAACGCGCGGTGGCTCTATGAGAAAGTGGATGCCCTGCGGGACACTGTCCATGTGTTACGCCACATTGGGACCACACTTCTACGCCCCTGGAATCGACATCCGGTTCCTCTAACCATCCTAGGGGAATCGGATTCCGACCGCAGCTAATGGTAGGCCTGGCATATCCACCACGGATGCATCCTTTGGCGGGACTAGCCCTCCGTTCTACGTCCACTACTTTCCCACCCTACCTGTCCATGTCGGGCTAGGTTTTTCTGCCTAGCTGATGTACTGTGACTGTTGGAGGGTGGCACGGGGCTCCAAGTCCCACCACCACACCTCCAAAGTGTATTGCAGTGGTGCAGCTTCACTGTCCTGTGAATAAATTTACTGCTTCATCAACACAGTTAGACCGCAAAAGACCAGTGATGCAGTATCACATACGAGGGAAAAAAATTGCAGTGACGGAAACTCACCTGAAGATGGCTGGACGATTTCCAGCCGAAATATCGTGGCAAGAAGTCAACGTGATCCGGCTGCAATCCTGAAACCTCATCGAACATTCAGTACGCCGGGAAAACTTCAAGAATCACACTGTTACAGTTTATTGTACATTTAAATATAATTGTTATGGTTTGCGTTTCCTCAAAGACTGGTTGCTAACACTGTCACAGTTTACTGTGTCTTTTAATTTAGTGTTTTGAAAGACAAATGTCTAAGGGATTTTGTTGACTTTTAAGTTGTTCAGATTTTTATCGCTTGTCGCGACTTGTAACTTACTTTTGCGAGCCTTGGATTAAATCGTCAAGTTCAGGGTAATTTACCTAAAGCATTTTCTCAATTAAGCGTTGTTTCACTACTAACGGTACCCAGCACGCGGTGCAATGCCACGGAAAGAAAAACAAAAGTGGTTGGTTTTAATAATCTGTTTATTGAAGTGCTTTCGGATACAAGACATTTTTGTATTTTCCGTGTGGTGCGTACACGAAGAAGTCAGACGGATTCCTCATGCGTGAGCAAGTCACACACAGTTACCATGTGAGAAGCATGATTTTTCCAAATTTGGTTCACACACTGGTAGTGACTGTTCCTGCGTCTTGTTGATGATCATAGCAAATGCGAGTTGCGCCGGTAACGGCAAGCCTTTGAACTCAAATGGCATGTCTGTTGGAAGCACTGGGATTCTTGGTAACAGTACATCTTCTCCTTCAAAATTTCCGTTTAATACTGTAGGTTCGATGATATTGTTCATCATCTTCTTCACTAAAATTCTGGTAACGTTGCAAAGCCGTGGTGGATTGATATTTCTGAGATTAATGAGAGGTACACCAATTTTTAATATCAAAACGTAAGGCGACATGCCCGGCAAATCAAGTGAATAGAATAATTCAGTCGGATAATTTACAGCTTTGACTAGATTCATTACAGTATCGTAGGTCTTCTAAACTTTGGTCTTGCCTGATATTTGTTTTGAATGCTGTAATTGACGTCACTGACATCGCTGTTTTTAGCTGCTAATATAGCACGTATACTGAGCCACTGGTGACTTTTGTAGTTCCGTGTGGTATTTGGGAAAACTTTGTCAATCAGTTCGTGTCTGGTTGCTGCGACTTCACAAAAGGTTAGTAACAAAATTTCAAAAACGTGTCTCAAGAACTTTCCGAGATTGGCTACTAAGAACAAACGAAACGAAAATGTCGGAAAGTTTTTGACCGGTTGATGTGAAATTTTGACACGATATGGTTTTAAATACATTTTTTAATACCTTTGCGAAATTTCGTTCGAAAAGCTTTAGTGGTAAAGAAGTAATAAAATAAAACGTTATGCCAGACGCGGCAGTTTCTCACGCATCTCGGTGTTTATGACGTCACATCTCCTGAACTATGGGTCGTATAGTGATGTAAATTTGCTGGCACATTTAGTGATGTGTGTGCAAAACATGTTGCGAATAGGGTTAGAAGTAACGAAATAATACAGTAAAACGTCATGTCTGATGCAGCAGTCTTACGACACGTACAGCGCAAAATGTAGTAAGCGATAACGTTTCTTCCTTTCGTCATTTTATGCGGAATGTCAGCGAGAAAAGTTTTTGTAAGAGTTTGAAATTATAAATTGTGTCAAGTTTGTTGCCAGTCTAAGTGCTCTCATTCTCAAATAGTGGATGCAAAGATCTGGGTATTTTCGGGTGGTGGCATTTCATTGTTTATGACATCATATCTCCTGAGATTGTTGACGTACTCTTTTTTTTTTTGGGGGGGGGGGGGGCGGTAGGAACCTCCACGAAAGTACGGAGAACAGCTCATCATCAGAGATTCATCGCAAGCGGATGAATGTTTTAGGAGCGCATAGGGCACAAACATACAAAGAAAAATATATTTTTATTTATGGAGATGATAACTGTTAAGTGGTTTATATGGCGAAGTGTATGCTTCTCTTTCCCACCGTGAACCATGTACCTTGACGTTGTTAGGGCCGCTTACGTGCCTCAGCGATACAGATACTCGTACCGTAGGTGCAACCATAAGGAAGGGGTATCTGGTGAGAGACCAGACAAACATGTGATTCCTGACGAGCTGCAGCAGCTTTTTCAGTAGCTGCAGGGCAACAGTCTGGATGATTGACTGATCTGGCCTTGCAGCATCAACCAGAACGCTCTTGCTTGCTGGTACAGCGAGTGGTTGAAAGCAAGGGGAAATTAGAGCTGTAATTTTTCCCGAGGGCATGCAGCTCTACTGTATGGTTAAATGCTGATGGCGTCCTCAGGAGTAAAATATTCCGGAGGTAAAATAGTCCCCCATTTGGATCTCCGAGCGGGGACTATTCCGGAAGGTGTCGTTATCAGGAGAAACAAAACTGGCCTTCTACGGATCGTAGTGTTGAAAGGCAGATCCCTTAATCAAGCAGGTAAGTTAGGAAATTTGAAAAGGGAGATGGCTAGGTTAAAGTTTGATTTGGAGGGAATTAGTGGAGCGAGACCAAGAGATTAATACGGTAAGGAGATTCAGAAGGATGTAGGTTGCAGTAGTCATTCGAGAAGATTTGCAAAGGACAGAGTAGCACGAAGAGCTACATCACACCAGTTTTCGGATTGAAGACCACAACAACACCACATTCTTCTGCTTATTATTATAAAAAATTATTGCCCTGTAATATGTCAATATAAAAACAAGTATGTTCCATTTCCCAACCCCACCCTACGTCTTCATGTATCTCATGTGTAACCACAGTAATTCTATTTTAGATATATTACCATGTGGAGAGGTTACAGCTATAAGACCACCCCATTTAGCTACGGCTATCTGTAGCAGAGGGTTCATCTCCTGCTAACTGTATGCTGGGCGCCTCCTTTCGTGTGCATAACACCTACCAAACGCAAAAAGAAACGTTTCAGAAATTAAGTGAACGATCAAACTCCGAGCTTATGTAAGTACTTCTCTTCTTCTTCTTTTGCTGGTGCCTTGTTCCGCAGTTCCGCAGGGTCGGCACGGTTAGGAACGGATTTGGCAAGGTTAGTTATAAGGGGTGGCCGGATGCCCTTCCTGTCGCCACCCCATACACCCCGGGACAGAATTAGTGTACCCCAGCTGTCTGCGTCTAGTGTAATCCATGGAATAGTGCGAACGTGTTCAGATGTCTGCGAGTCGTGTAACTGAGGCGAAACGTGGGGACCAGCCCGGTATTCACCTAGCGGGATGTGGAAAACCGCCTAAAAATCACTTCCAGGCTGGCCGACACACCTGCCGACATCGGTAATCCACCGAGCGGATTCGATCCGTGGCCGGCGGGCAACCCGAGACCAGGAAGCAGCGCATTAGCGCTCTCGGCTAACCTGCCGGGTATATTCATACGTGAGTACATATCGTTAAAATCCGTGCAAAAATCTACAGCAAAATTCGTCCTTGTGAACCCTGCTCTAGGGAAGTAGGTTACGTGGTCAAACAAAGTTGGCTCTCGAGACTCCAGTAAACAGAGGGAAGCTGCACCCGAGCCTTCTGGCCGGGGCTTCCTGCGGCCGCCCGCCTGCCCGGGAGGCGCGGACAATGATTCAGCGCAGACGAGAAGCCGCAGCAAGGACGAGGCGCACCGCAGATGCTAATTCGATTTCGCGCCGGCGGTCGCATCAATCTCCGGCCGGTCGCCATCTGCGCGTGGGAATGCGCCCTGCGCGCTGCCGCGGCCGTATTTCTTGATTAGCGTCGGCGGGCAGCGCAGCGCTGCCGTCCGGGGAACCCCCGCGTGGGCGGCCCGCCGGTCACGTGACCGCGCGCCGCATCTGCCGGCAGCTGGCGGCCGGCGCACACGCCGGCTTCCCGCGCCGCGCTCCGGTTACTGTGCGCCCGCTCTATCGGCGGCAGCAATCGATCATTGTTGTGTTAATGCGGCCGGCGGCGCCCGTCAAGGGCCCAGAGCCGAGGCGGGCTGCCGTCCGCCAACCTGGGCCTGTTGTCTGTCACCGCGTGCCGTACAGACATCAAGATCGCTTTCAAGAAGGCGTCGCATTTAAAAGCACTGGCAAAAGTACAGTTGCAATACCGCACTCTTACTATCTTTAGAAAGAGTAACAAGGCACTCTGCGAGAATTACAGAGGAATAGAGCTACTGAGCCACTACATCCACATCTACGTGATTACTCTGCTATTCACAATAAACTGCCTGGCAGAGGGTTCAGTGAACCACCTACAAGCTGTCTCTCTACCGTTCCACTCTCGAACGGCACGCGGGAAAAACGAGCACCGAAATTTTTCTGTGCGAGCCCTGATTTCTCTTATTTTATCGTGGTGATCATTTCTCCCTGTGTAGGTGGGTGCCAACAGAATGTTTTCGCAATCGGAGTAGAAAACTGGTGGTTGAAATTTCATGAGAAGCTCCCGGCGCAACGAAAAACGCCTTTGTTTTAATGATCTCCCCTATTTCGCGATAATACAAAACGAGCTGCCTTCTTTGTACTTTTTCGACGTCATCTGTCAGTCCCACCTGATGCGGATCCCACATCGCACAGCAATACTCCAGAATAGGGAGGACAGGCGTGGTGTAAGCAGTCTCTTTAGTAGACCTGTTGCACCTTCTAAGTGCTCTGCCAATGAATCGCAGTCTTTGGTTTGCTCTATCCACAATATTATCTATGTGATCGTTCCAATTTAGGTAATTTGTAATTGTAATCTCTAAGTATTTAGTTGAATTTACAGCCTTCAGATTTGTGTGACTTATCGCGTAATCGAAATTTAGCTGATTTCTTTTAGTACTCGTGAATAACGCCACACTTTTCTTTACTCAGGGTCAATTGCCACTTTTCGCACCATACAGATGTCTTATCTAAATCATTTTGCAAGTCGTTTTGATCATCTGATGACTTTAAAAGACGGTAAATGACAGCGTCATCTGCAAACAATCTAAGACGGCTACTCAGATTGTCTCCTATGTCGTTAATAGAGATCAGGAACAATAGAAGGCCTATAACACTTGCTTGGGAAACGCCGGATATTAATTCTGTTTTACTCGATGCCTTTCCATATATTACTACGAACTGTGACCTTCCTGACAGGAAATCACGAATCTAGTCGCACAACTGAGGCGATATTCCGTAGGGCCGGCCGCGGTGGTCTCGCGGTTAAGGCGCTCAGTCCGGAACCGCGCGACTGCTACGGTCGCAGGTTCGAATCCTGCCTCGGGCATGGATGCGTGTGCAGTCCTTAGGTTAGTTAGGTTTAAGTAGTTCTAAGTTCTAGGGGACTGATGACCCCAGCTGTTAAGTCCCATAGTGCTCAGAGCCATTTGAACCATTTTATTTCGTAGGCACGCAGTGTGGTTAGAAGACGATTGTGAGGAACGGTGTCTAAAGCCTTCTGGAAATCTAAAAATATGGAATCTATTTGACATCCCCTGTCGATAGCACTCATTACTTCATGAGTATAAAGAGCTAGCTGTGTTTCACAAGAATGATATTTTCTGAAATTGTGCTAACTATGTGTCAATAAATCGTTTTCTTCGAGGTACTTCATAATTTTCGAATACAGTATATGTTCCAAAACCCTACTGCAAATCGACGTCACTGCATGAAGATTTGTGAAAAAGCCGGCCGGTGTGGCCGAGCGTTTCTAGGCGCTTCCGTCTGGAATCGCGCGACCGCTACGGTCGCAGGTTCGAATCCTGCCTCGGGCATGGTCGTGTTTGATGTCCTTACGTTAGTTAGGTTTAAGTAGTTCTAAGTTCTAGGGGACCGATGACCTCAGATGTTAAGTCTCATATAGCTCTTAGCCATTTTAACCATTTATGAAAAGATAGTTTTACGGAGAATCTGGAATGAAATAGAATCACAGTTAAGGAAAGAATAACAAAGATTTCGACCTGGAATGTTAACTACAGATGCCATATTTAGAGAAGAATAACAAGGATTTCGATTTGGAAGATTAACTATGAATGCCAGGCAGGCTGTAAAAAAGAAATGGAAATTTGCGGAAAACATCGAAGTTGCCTTTGTAGTGTATGACCTCATACGCAACGGTAAGAGTGGTGTGGCAACTGTCGTTGAAGCAAAGCTGGACGTGAGAAGAAATGATTAGTAAACAAGATAAGACAACAAATAGGAGACGTTTATGCCCTTCGCGGGTATGCTGCCCGATTTGATCGTTTTCACAACACGATATTTCGGGATATGACGTATGCTATAAACCCACATATACTGACCGCTATCTTCATTCTACGAGCTGTCATCCACCACATCAGCGCACGGGAGTTCTACGTACATCGGTTCAAATGGTTCAAATGGCTCTGAGCACTATGGGACTTAACATCCGAGGTCATCAGTCCCCTAGAACGTAGAACTATTTAAACCTAACTAACCTAAGGACATCACACACATCCATGCCCGAGGCAGGATTCGAAACTGCGACCGTAGCGGTCGCGTGGTTCCAGACTGAAGCTCCTAGAACCGCTCGGCCACTCCGGCCGGCCTACGTACATTGGTCAAGAGAGCTTATGCCATTTCTGATTCCAAAAACTTGACACAGGAACTGGATCATCTTAAGGCTGTCTTCAAGCTCAATGGATATACCTTTCATCAAATTAATCATGCTTTTCAGTTTGGGCCATCAAGTGAACCAGCGCCGGATACTAGTAAATCAGTTGCCTTTCTACCCTTTACTGGAAGTAGTTCTTCAAAAATTTCTAGAATTCTCAGGAAATATTATATTAAAAGTGTTCTTTTGCCTTTGGCCAAGACTAGAGCCCTGTGTGGATCTGTTAAAGATTGAGAAAGCGAGGAGTTCATAAAATTTTCCGTCATTGTGGAAAGGCCTGTGTTGGGCAGACTATTCGCACTGTTCATGACCGATATGTGGAACATCAGCGTCACATACGTTTGCTCCAGCCTGAAAAATCTGCCGTCGCCGAAGATTGTCTTAATGAAGGGCATAACATGTCGTTTAAAGAGACGCAAATCATTGCTCCGGCTTCTCATTACTGAGACTGTGTGCTGAAGGAATCCATCAAAATACGATTATCTGATGACATTATTAATAGAGATAAGGGTTTTCCTTTAAGAAAGATATGGAACCCTATTTTATCTGGCATAAAACAACAACGGTCTGGTTTTCGACCAGCTACATCTTAATTTGCGATTTATCGCTTTTGCCAGTTTCTACCGCTGGCGGCGATGCAATTCTTCGCTTCGCAGGGGGCAGCTATTCCGCTTCTCGCGCAGCCGCAGTGGCCTGGACCCGGTATATAAATGAGCCGCTGTTTCTGTATACTATTCGGTGTGATTCTGCACATTACCCGTGAAGAGGATAAACACATAAAATGCCGGGTAAATCTACAGAATCACCGAGAGAAAACGTGAAAGTGCCCCCATCTGATGCTAGTATGATCGCATTGTGCTACAGGCATAGGACTCCACTGCATGCCGCCAGATTCGAAAGTGGGTTCTAAGACGATGGTTAGCGTGTGTCCACGGATGGCTCTGGTGGCAGAATAACAACATTTGTTAACCAACCACAATACATTCGTTATGAGCCCTCTGGGCGAGCTTGTTTCCGCTGGCAATATTCTCGGCGACGGAGGTGGCCCGTGTCCATAGCTCCGCTGACGTAACTCGAATCTGGTGCCTCGGCGGCTGGAACCAAGCGCCTCTATTGTGGTGGCGGCTGGGGGCCGTGACAGGTCAGAGGCCCGTCTCAGCAACCATCCCCTACTGCGACTGTCTGGCTTCGTCGGGCCAGGGACCCCAGCCACGACGTTTGAGGAGGCAGCGTTCCAGGACGATGGCAACAATGCGTTACCACAACTGATGACCCCCATGACAGACGGCTGCATGTTGACGGCGTCCGACAGTAGTTACGGCAGCGGCGTCACTGGCGCCTCCTAAGCGACGGCCTGCATTATGACGCTATCACGATGATTGCGGCGGCAGTGACGACTCCGTACTGGTGGTGGTGTCAAGTGACACAGGCTCTGCATCACTCCTGCAGCTCATGACGGACGATGTTGACGAGCTGGCTGCCGGTCCTTAAATACGGCTTTCTGCTGCTGATGTCTGCGGTTCTTCTTCCCCGGTAGGTCGGTGGAATATTCTAGTGTTATTAGCTGGCGATAGCCCTCGGTTTTGACAACCTGGCATGTGGTGAGCTGCTTCTTGTCATATCCTCAGCTGGCCTGTGACACAACGTTCTCCTTCGTGTTGCTTAACGGGGCGCTCCGCCAACCCAATTACGCCACAGATAACACAGTACTGTACTGCGCAACAGAATCTAACACACATACGGCTGCTGACTCCCAATATTCCTTCACATTTTAACTAACTTTATTTCGGTAAAACTCCTACCTTTCACTAACTTAATAATTCTCATCATTAGACCTTCTACAGATGTATTTATCCAGTCGAACAAAGATTCGTTACAAATAATGCAGCAAGAAACAGAGTCTAGCTATCAAAATGTCAACTAGCAAGAAGTTCGCTGTGTTAAAGCACGATCGACTGTGTTGATGCCGTGGCTAGGCGGAGTCTGCAGAGCATCCATTGGCGAAGCAAGTGGACTGAGTCTCTGCCGTGGCGGCAGAGGGCGCTTGTAGTCCAGAGCTGCAGGAAGCATGGCCAGCAGGCGTTCTCCATTGGCTTCGCCGGATTCCACACGTCCGCTATCGGCGTTGGACGGAAACTTGCAACTCCGTTGCCAACTGTAATATTCTGGTGGGGTATCGATATGTGACACCACAGCATTCATAGGTATAATAAAAGGCTTTTGGGAATGTCAGAAGGGAAGCGATATGGCCAGAAACTGGATCTTCTGAAAGGAATTCAACTGAGAATCAGAAACATGTAGAAAAAAATGTTGCAATAGACGGCAAAAAAATCCGAATGGTTTTTAATAGACAGAGTGTTCAGCAAGGAAGCATGTTCTCGCCAGTGCTTTTTAGTACACGTATGGACAACAGCATGAGGAAGTTCGCCAAGGGTCAATGGCAGATAATAAGAAAATCATAGCATGTCCAGATGAGAAATTGGGAAGAAAATGTGCAGCAATTAGAAGAACAGTTAAGCACCTGGCAGAGAACAGTTGAAGAAGCAGGCATGGGAATTAGGAAAACAAAGAGTGAAAAAATGAAATCAGTAGGAAAAGCGAAAAATTGAATGGAAAAATTAGTATAGAAGTAGATGCTTTCAAGTATCCAAGAATTAACCAAGGAAGGAAAGGTCAAAGATGAAATTTCGGAGAAAATAGAAAACTGTTCGAAATTATATTGTTGTGTATTGGACATAATTGGAAACTGGAAAATACCTGCCAAAGATTGTGATGTACAGGTCTTATTGTCTACAATTTCACCTATCGATCAGAATGTAGGACTTAATCAAAGATATATGTGAGGAGAATACAAGAAAAGAGATGCACTTTCTACTAAGGATCCTCGGTAAGACGAGAAGGGACAGGGAAGGAACGAAATAATATGAAACGCCCTGAAGATGAAACCCTAAAAGAAGCTATGGAGAGTAACTGGCTTAAACAGTTTGTCGCATTAACAGAAGGAACCAGAAAGACTTCCGAGAACAGCCCTAGGAAGGGCAGAATCTGGATGAAGACCAATTGGAAGACCACGAGCAATATGAAGAGACCAGGTAAAGGATGATGCGAACTGAAGAAGACTCCACTGGAAGGACATGCTAAATGATAGACTGTAGGAGAAAACAGAAGCTTAGAGGAGGCTCTGTGAACGATCTCTATAAGTACAAACGCTTCAGAAAGAAGAAGATTTTTACTGGACACACAACCTTTCACTCTTCCTGTATTTTGTATCTGTAGCTGCATGCCATGCTTTGCTGCGGAGTTATCAGGCGTATTCTAAGATCGAATGTAATAAATTTCCTTGGATCAGAAAAACTCCTTTCCACAAATCAGCAAAGATTTAGAAATCACCGTTCGTCGAAACTCAGCTTCTTCTTCCCCCACGTGAATCGAGGGTAACAGGCAGATTCCACATTCCTGGATTTCCGGGAACCGTTTGACACGTCTCATACAATCTAAGTAATCAATTATCGATTACTGAAGCAAAGTCGATCGCAACACTTTCCAACAGAATCATTGATCGTAACCTCACTTGATATTACGTAATTTCTATTTTTCTTATACATCAACAACAACAACAACACTGCGCACTGCTTGCCGATTCAATGGATACCAAACAGACCTTCTGAAATGGTATTTTCATATCCCCATAAAAATCGGTATTTCGAATGTTGAATCCAGATGAATTCATTATCCCACATTTTGCTACCATGAATTTAGGAGCTATAAAAACTAAAGATCACGACAGGTTTCATGGGACTAATTACAAAACTGTATCGCATATTGACACAGAAACCTGCAACAAAATATCAAAATTCAATTGAATGATGTTTTCAATGTATAAGTCATTGAAATACGAGGGTTGGAACTTTAATAGTGGCAACTATTTATTTACAGCTCGTACAAAATTTATACGTGTTTCAAAGTTTTACTGGCCTTCGAAGTAGTCACCAGCATTGTGTATAACCCGTTGCCAGTGATGTGGAAGGCGTAGGATACTCTTAGCAGTGCCAGTTGGGTTGGCAGTTCGATCGCCGCGGTCTATTGCCCGACGAATTTGTAGCAGTTCTGAAGCGAATGCCGTGAAGTGTTTCCTTCAGTTTAGAAATCCAGTTGAACTCACGAGGCCTTAAGTCAGGGGAGTGCAGTAGGTGGTATACGACTTAGCAGCCCCATCAGTCAAACAAATCAGTAACAGCTTGCACTGTATGTGCTTGAGCATTGTCCTGCAAAGTGATGGACATGTCCTGCAGATAGTGTCATCACTTCTCTCTCTATGCTGTTCATTTTTGGAACACAACCTACGTATTCCTTTTTCCATGAAGACATTGATCGTCTTGTCTCACTGTGGGATAGATATATTAGCAGTTATGGCGATTCCTTTTGAAATGCTAAGCAGTTTACTTATTTTTTCTATCTGTTTCCTTTTCATTTGACTACCCCTTACAGGGAACAGTGAAGAAGTAGGGCAGGAGCGTTCAGTACATAGAAAGTAATGACGTCTCATCTTTTATGAACACAACGCTTGCTCGACACGCACTACTTCACACTTTCTTTGATAACAGTCTGTACGTCGTTAACAGAGTTGCGTTTTGTGCATTGAGTCATCGATTCTCTTTCACTTTGTAGTAGTTTCTGTCTCACTTATATTCTACGCCTATCACCACTACTTTTTCAAATATTCGTAGTTCGTAGTAAATATGTTCATCACAAACGACGTGGCCATTCGCCCAACATTTAACAGGACACCTTCTGCAAAAATGATCTGTATATCCGCTTGTGTACGGAAACAGCAGTAAGTGAGCTTCATTATAACCTGCATTGTTAATACTGTCGTAATGCAGGAAAGCTAAGTTTTAATCCAGTTGCCACCCTTAATTTCAGTTACAAATTAAATCTGCTTTGTTTCCGTATTTATATGAAAAAAGCACCAAAAGATCTTTTAATACATCGTACAAAAGTTATGCCGCATACAAGCATATACATGTTACTGTGTCTGGCATCTGTGGCTACTTGTTCCTTTCGCAAGACTTGTATAAAAGGCTTACAATTAATACGCTCTTAATTTGTTTCGTTTATTATATCCTCACTCGCCTGAATTATGGATCTTATCCTTCGCGCAAGGCTTTTCGGAAAAGAATACAGAGGAGCATTACGGAGCCAACAGCGACACAACATCACAGAACACGTTAAGAGCCACGTACCGTAAAGCTACATCTGACGTCACTGAAACATTCATTTAAAAAGCCTCTTCTCATTAGCATTTTTCTTTCGGATCGTGCGCAAAGAGCGGTTTTGTTTGAGTCGAGGACTTCCGTTGATTTAAATTCTTCTTGAAATGAGAGTTAAAAAAACAGTTTGTTTAAAACTTGTTGACCATGCTTTTCTGTTACAGCACTTCTCTATCTATCGAACAGGAGGACGATATTTTCCAATACGTTGAAATATATGTGGTATAAAAGCGCACAGTCGCTCCGCAACTCCTAATGGTTGGTGTAATGTGCACTGCAGCGCCAAAGAAACTGGTATAGGCATGCGTATTAAAAAACAGAGATATGTGAACAGGCAGAATATTACGCAGCGGTCGGCAACGCCTATATAAAGACAACAAGGGTCTGGCGCGGTTGTTAGATCGGTTACTGCTGCTAGAATGGCAAGATTTAAATGAGCTTGAACGTATTATAGTAGGCGCACGAGCGATGGGACGCAGCCTCTCCGAGGTAGCGATGAAGTGGGGATTTTCCAGTAGGAACGTTTCACGAAAGTAGTGTGAATATCAGGAACCGTAAAGCACCAAATCTCTGTCATCGCTGCAGCCGGAAAAAGATCCTGCAAGAACGGGACCGACGAGGACTGAATAGAATCGTTCAGCTTGACAGAAGTCCAACCCTTCGTCAAATTGCTGCAGATTTCAATGCTGGGCCATCAACAAGTGTCAGCCTGCGAATCATTCAATGAAACGTCATCGATATGGACTTTCGACGCCGAAAACCCACTCCTGTACCCTTGATGACTGCACGACACAAAGCTTTAGCCTCGACTGGGCCCGTCAAAACCGACATGTGACTGTCGATGACTGGAAACATGTTGCCTAGTCGTACGAGTCTCGTTCAAATTGTATCGAGCGGATGGACGTGTAGAGGTATGGAGACAATTTCTTGAATCCATGGACCCTGCATGTCCGCAAGGGACTGTTCAAGCTGGTAGAGACTGTAAGGTGTGGGGCGGTGTGCAGATGGAGTTATGTGGGACCCCTGATACGACTAGATACGACTCTGACAGGTGACACGTACGTAAGCATCCTGTCTGATCACCTGCGTCTATTCATGTCCTCTGTGCATTCCCAAGGACTTGGGCAATTGCAGCAGGACTATGCGACATTCCACACGTTGATAATTGCTACAGAGTGGCTCCAGGAACACTCTTTTCAGTTCAAACACTTCCACTGGCCACCAAAATCACGAGACATGATCATTATTGAGCATATGTGACATTCCTTGCAACGTCCTACTCAGAAGAGATCTCCACCGCCTCGTACTCTTAGGGTTTATGAACAGCACTGCAGGATTCGTAGTGTCAGTTCCCTCCAGCACTACTTCAGACGTTAGTCGAGTCCATGCCACGTCGTGTTGCTACACTTCTGTGAGCTCGACGGGACCCTACACGATATTAGGTAGGCTTACCCGTTTCCTTGGCTCTTAAGTGTAGATTGTGTATACCTCCCTTAAGGGAATATTTTTCCATCATTTCCGATGACTGCTGGTTCTTCATTCTCTTGCCATGAGTATCTCGCCTTACAGCACAGATCTTCTTTGGAGTATTACTCTCTACTGAGAAACAGTCACGAAATAGAATTCTACGTTATTTCTCACTAGGGAGTAATACTCCGAGGAAGAAATTGGCTCCAGCGTATGATACTGATGGCTAGCGAAGGAAGAACTAAAATACTCGGAAAAGACGGAAAAATACAACATTGTCCAGAAAATAAAGGCAAGAAAACTACATTGGAAGGTAGTGTTCCAGACAATATAGGAACTTGGTAAGAAGAGGAGGGCTGTAACAAATATGAAAGATCGAACTGAATGGGCAAAATGAAACTAGAAAGAGAAATTAAATTCATCTAGTATGACATCAGTACATTGGTTGGAAGTTGCAGTGAAAGAGCAGCGGTTCGTCAGCTACGGTGGTTCTGCGTTCTGCCGCTGTGCTGATAGAGACACCTGGTCGCCACGCCCTGTGGTGATATGTTAAGCAAAATATGAAGGTTGAACATACACCGACGCCTAGATTGAGAATAAATTCTGGCGGGACGAAGAGCGGAAAGGAAACATGACATGCTCTTTCAGAATGACAGATACCGGCATTCGCCTGAATCGATTGAGGGAAAGCTAAGGTAAACCAAAATTAGGATGGCCCGCTCGTATCGAATGCGAAACCAGTAAGCTCAATCACTGCACCACATCACTTGGTGTGTTCTCTTGGAAGTCTGTCCCATACGGAAAATATTGTCGGGCAACAGTACGCACCGCGAATGGACTCAATAGCCATTAAATTACAACTGATTTATCTATTTTGAATCCTCGTGCTCTTTGAAATTTGGTCGATTGGTCACACCGTAAGACATTCGTGTAAGTCATAAACAACTTTTTTTGTCTAGAATGTTTAAGATCTTTTATTAGCTTTTCAAAAGTGACGTATTTGCAACTGGAAGTACGTAACCTTTGCGAGTATTTGTATAATAATTTATTACGCCAAAAATCTCTTAAATATGTATCATGAGCCAGAACACCACCGACAAACTTTCATAGACGCTGATGTGAACGAAAGCAATTAATAGTTCAGTAAATATGGACTAAAACTGAATACCTTAAGGGTTACGAGTATTTCTTCAGTAAAAGAAATGTGTGTCATTGTAGCGCACCGTTCTTGTTTTTGTCCATATTCCCACCTCTCGAAATATGGAAAGCGAAGTCTTTCAGTAGAACCCGTTGGTACACAACAGGCAGTCATCGGATGGCAGCACCAAAACCACCAATCACCGGCCGTACTTCACGAGAGTTGTGTGACCTTTGGGCATACATCTTGTCCCACATACATCTCGACACTTACCACTGACTTGTGGAACCCATGCCATACAGAATCGCTGGTGTACGAGGTGCGACAATAGATTAATGAGACTGATGTGAAAAAAAAATGTTGCTTACAGTTTTAGTCAAGTTTAGTGTTGTCTCCTTCAAAATAGTTCCCTTCTTATTGCACACACTTTTTCCAGGGCTTCTGCTATTGATGGTAAAATTTCTGGAACTCATCTTCTGTAGTATCCACCAAGACCCTTGTCACGGCTTTTTGGACATACTGTGTTGTTTGAAAATGGTGTCCCTTGACCACCGTTTTGACTCTTGGAAATAGAAAAAAGTCGTATGGAGCGATATCTGGTGAATAAGGTGGTTGTGGTAGTACTGAAATTTGTTTTGAGGTTAAACATTGCTGTACTGACAGAGCAGTATGGGATGGTGCATTATCGTGATGCAGAATCCAGTTATCAGCAATGTTGGAACAGACATGAAGAACTCTTTTACGAAGTCTTTTTAAAATTTCTTTGTAGTAATGTTGGTTAACTGTCTGTCCAGGAGCGCGCCCACTCTTTATGAACAATTCCCTTGGAATCAAAGAAGCACACAAGCATGCAATTCACTTTTGACTTTGACATACGAGCTTTTTTTGGTCTGGGCGACCCCTTTGAGCACCATTGCGAACTTTGGCGTTTTGTCTCTAGATCGTACTTGAAAAACCAACTTTCATCACCAGTGATAACATGGCTCAACAATTCTGGGTTGATTTCTGTTTTGCTGTAACAGATCAGCTGCCAAATTTTTTCGCTGTTGTGGTGTGAGATTTTTGGGGACCATTTTTGCACAAATCTTTCTCATAACAAGATCTTCCGTTATTAATAGCCGAATCGTTTCTTGAGTGATTTTTAGTTCTTCTGCAATCATTTTCACAGATAATCTTCGATCACATCGTACGAGTTCAGGCACCCTGGCCAAGTTGACATCCATTTGTGAGGTTGATGGTCGTCCACTGTGGTCTTCATCTTCAACATCCGTTCTGCCTTCACTAGACATTTTACGCTAATGAAAAACTTGAGCTCTTGACATAAACTCCTCTCCAAAAACCTTCTTTAGCTTACCGTAAGTTGTCGTTGCGTTTTCACCCAATTTAATGCAAAACAAATGGCATACCATTGCGCAATATTATGTGGTTCCATTTCCGTGATGAGAGACACAAACACATGTTAACTTGTTACAGCACAACTCACGGCTGAGCAGTTGCATCGATGTGCCACTTGGACTAGAAGCAGCTTAAAGACCAAGGTCAAAGATATTGTGCCTACGCAAGCCTGCAGGTTTGCCCCATCTTGCAAAGAAAATCAGTCTCATTACTTTACTGTCGCATCTCGGACACGAATGATGTTCGACTGTTGCCCTGGCCAGCACATCCTCCAGATTCTCATCCACTGTAAGTATGTGATCATGCACTGTCGATATACTGGCACGCTCCACTCACTAGCCACTACGACTGCCCAACTCTTGACTAAAGTTGTAGCAGCATAAAATAACGTACCCGCATGTCACCCAAAATCTGTTCGACTAGGAGTCCCGTCGGTTCAGAGCCATTGTTCTCCGGCAATCTTAACTTACGTGCCCTCTTGTTACCCTTAAGTGGTTACAGCGGATACTGGAAGGATTCATTTTGAAACGTCACAGCAGTTTTTGGTCCCTAACCTTGTCCAAACTCGGCCTGATATTGTGCCTACGCAAGCCTGAAGGGTTGCCACATCTTGCAAAGAAAATCGGTCTCAATACTTTATTTTCGCACCTCGTATTTCGTTCGAAAGACAGATTAACAATGCTACATAGCAGATGGCCACAATGTTTTGTCTCGGTGTATTAAGGCATAAAATATGTACATGGTTTGTGTGCAATTGTGATAAATCAATAAGTTGCGTGAAATAAAAATCCACTATTTCGTGTCGGATGGAACGTAAGCAAGCGCCATGGCAGATATCCGCTAGCGTCTGAAGGCGCTCTCAGCACAGCATATGCAAGTGGCATTCAATAAATAATGCAACACTTTCTTTTTCGTGGCCAATTTTGGTTGAAAAACGCGGGATTTATTTTGGGCCATCGTGGTATATTCTCGCTTCAGCCCCTATAATTTCATGAAGTGCGGAAAACCAGACATTGTACATATTCATAAGCGCTTGTAGAATGTCTACGGAGATTTGGCAGTGAACAAAACACGGTGAATCCTTGGGCGAGACATCTCTCGTCACATAAATGATTTGGCTGACAGGGCGGGCAGGAAACTGCGGTTTTTTGCTGATGATGCAGTGTTGAACGGTAAGGCGTGGTAGTTGAGTGACTCTAGGAAGATACAAGACGACGTAGACAAAATTTCTAGTTGGTGTGATGAATGGCAGCTAGCCCTAAATGGGGAAAAATGTAAATTAATGGGCATGAGTAGGAAGATCAAACCTGTAATGTTCGGATACTGCATTATTAGTTCCCTGCTTGACACAGTCAAGTCGTTTAAGTATCTGGGCATAAAGCTGCAGCAGAGCGGTATTAGATGGAACGAGCATGTGAGACTGTGGTACCGAAAGCGAAAGGTCGACTTCGATTTATTGGGAGAATTGTAGGAAAGAGTGGTTCACCTGTAAAGGAGACCGCATACAGGACCCTGGTGTGACCTATTCTTGAGTACTGCTCGAGAGTTTATGATCCGTATCAGATCGGACTGAAGGAAGACATCGGAGCAATTCAGAGGCGGGCTGCTAGATTCGTTACCGGTAGTTTCGAACAACACGTAAGTATTATGGAGATGCTTCGGGAACTCAGATGGGAAACTCTGGAGGAAAGGCGACGTTCTTTTCGAGAAACACTACTGAGAAAATTTAGAGAACCGGCATCTGAAGCTGACTGCCGAACGTTTCTACTGTCGCCAACATATACTGCGCTTAAGGACCATGAACATGAGATACGAGAAATTAGGGCTCATACGTAGGCATACAGACAGTCGTTTTTAACTCGCTCTATTTGCGAGTGGAACAGAAAGACGAGCGGTTCTAGGCGCTTCAGTCTGGAACCACGCAACTGCTACGGTCACAGGTTCCAATCCTGCCTTGGGCATGGATGTGTGTGATGTCCTTAGGTTAGTTAGGTTTAAGTAGTTCTAATTTCTAGGGGACTGATGACCTCAGATGTTAAGTCCCATAGTGCTCTTTGACTTGAGAAAGAGGTCAGATTTGTGAGACCTGTCAATGAAAGAGACGAGAGGAGATTCACACAAACAATGTGCTTCGCAGACTACTCTGTGCCCTTACTTAAATTTACTCATATATAAATGTATGCAAAGTAGCAGGTTGTATTTAATGATGTCTGTAGCATAATTTGTCTTGATATCGCCATGCACAAAGAACAGCTTGTACTTTTCTTAACTGCAGCAGCGACGGCATGTAGGGGAATGTTGTTTCACCAGAGACGGTAACTGATAGTCTGTTTAGTCAATTGCAGCCTTCGTCTATAAACATCAAAACATATAAAATGCATCTACGCGTGTGATTTGTGGTACCCATTTCAATTTTGCTAAAATTTGTGGACTTTTTACTGTTTACTGTGCTTGCAAAGATGTAAGCGCCGATTAGCGGATCTTCCGTCCGCTGCACCTGCAGCATCCAGTCTGCCAGTCACACACAGCGTGCGCGTGTCATGTATTCACGGCCAGTACACTGATCAGCCAAAACATTATGACCACCTCCCACCGAGACGTTGGATGCCACCTGGTGCCGTTGTGGGCACGTGACGCGGTAGCAAAAGTATTAAAGCGGAACAGACACGGACGGGAGATCACCCTAGCGAAGGTACGGGCTACAAATGGGGACATCTATTGAGATAAGTGACTTTGACAAAGGGCTAATTATTATTAAGCAGAGCCTGTGAACGAGTATCTCGAAAACGGCGAAGCTGTTCGAATATCGACGTGCTACTGTCGTGAGCGTCTACGGAAAGAGGTATAAGGGGCAGTGAAAATACAACTACGCGCTAAATGGTTGGACGTTCACGACTCTTCACAGGACGAGGGGTTCGGAGGCTTGTGTGCTCTGAACAGTAGGATAGATGGTGATCGGTGATCTGTGGCATCTCTGCCGAAAGAGCACAATGCTGGTGCTAGCGCAAGTGTCTTAGAGCCTACCGTTCATCGTACATTGTTGAACGTGGAGCTCCGCAGCAGACCACCCCTACGTGTTCACATGCTGAATCAACGAAATCGTCAATTACGATTGCAGTGCGTGCGGGACCATCGGGATTCGAGCGTCGATCAATAGAAACATGTCGCCTCTTCATTTTCCCTACACCTTAGCCGTCTCCACAAGCGCCCTCAATGAGGTGAACGGCGGCTCGAAACGTGCACACGCCACGGACGCAGGCTGGAGGCAGTAGTATTATGCTATGGGAAACATTCTCCTACGCTTCCGCGGGACCTGTGGCAGTAATGGCAGTAATGGAAGACACGCTTACAGCTGCGAACCACCTGCATCGCTTGATGCTTGATGTCTTCCCCGACGGCGAGGTCATCTTTCGGCAGTACAATTGTCCGTGTCTCGGACCCAGAACCGTGCTACGGTGGTTTAAGGAGCATTATAGTGAACTTACGTTGTTGTCTCGGCAACCAAATTCTCCTGACGAAATCTCATGGAACCCATTTGGCTCGGTATCATGCACGCAAATCAGGGGCCCGTTATAAGAGGCGCGTTATTAAGCGCGGGGTAGCCGTGGGGTCTTAGGCGCCTCACCATGGTTCGCGCGGCTGTCTCCGTCGGAGGTTCGAGTCCTCCCTTGGGCATGGGGGTTTGTGTTGTCCTTAGTGTAAGTTGGTTTAAATTAGATTAAGTAGTGTGTAAGCCTAGGGACCGATGACCTCAGCAGTTTGGTCCCACAGAACTTACCACAAATTTCCATTTTAGACATCTAATGCCACATATCTGCACAAACCTACCAACAAACTGTCGGATCCCTGATAATCAGAATCAGTGATGCATTTCGTTCTAAAGACGGACGAACAAGCTATTAAGCATGTGATCATATTGTTTTGGCTCATCAGGGTGCAATTTCAATTTTGCTCTTCATTGTTAGTCTAAGGAAATGTTTTTTAATAATTATTTGGTCTCGCATCCTCGGTGCACATCAGACGTTTTGGCTACTTACACGTTGCCTACACCAAAACGCAAGTCCCTCTTCACTCTGATGTTTTTGTGGTATTATAAAAAAGTTTTTATCAGCTCCTCATCCTAGATAGGGTCATCCTTCTAACCCGTTTTTATGCCTTTTTTTCATGTAAAAATTCTGAAGATACCTCCAAACGGCGAAACGCGTCAATAAAGCTTCTGCTGTCATTGTAACCTACACTCCTTTTTCCTACTGAAAAAGGTGGTTTTTTAAAATGTCGCTTTCAATTAACATTCTGTTATCGATAATATTGACATATTATTTTATCTAATTACGGTAGTACACATTCAAATTTTTGACGTAAATTTTCCTAGCAGGTATACCTTCAGACAGTCTGTAATACCTCAACAATATTGACTCTTTCTAAGGAAATCGCAGAAATTACAAAGGTATTCGGAGCACGAAATGTACCTTCTAAACATATCCAACAAATAATAAAATACTACACGACATACAAATTCTTTTTACGAGCACTGGAGCATTTCAGTCGCCATTACAATTCTGACAGCTACGCTCTCCGAGTACGCTGAAAACTAAATGAAGCGAATTTTTTATTCATTACTAGCATCACAGTCGGGAGTCTGTGTTCAACATAAACCTGCATTTCCGATAACAGTTTTGTCGCTGCTACGAAATTACAAAATTGACAAACGTTGAAATTCATTCATTTTCCCTGCAACGACGGTGTAGCTGTTAAAATGGGACATAATTTCTGCGAACAATGCGCACATTACCGGCGGCTCCGATGCCGATGCCGCCGCCCCCTGCGCTCACTGACACGAATTCCTCTTTGTGTTCAAAACTTTGCGACCCCGGGGATACGGATCCGCAAATCAGATCCCAGTGCCAGCAAGCGCGCAGCGGGCAAATCGCCGCGGCCAACTCATTCGTTTTGTGTTTCACCGATTGTTCCTTTTTCGTGGATAATAATGCTCGCTCTTGCGTGAATTTACACTTCCATAAAATATGTAGTGCGCTGGGAACTGGGATATTGGTTATTTTATTTAAACGTCGCCGTTGTTGATTGGTCCCGAAACCGTGCACATTTTTTTGCCGAAACAATTGCGAATGAGTTTTTAAATAAACAAGGGTGTACGAGCGTCACGGTGAATGCTTTCTATCGATCTATAATTCAACCGGAACTCCACGCAACGAATAAAATAAAAACTAAAAATCGTTCTTGCACTCCGTGCAAAAGGAATAAAAGCGATGAACCTGGATTCAGAGACCCTGATCCACGTAATAACACATTCAAGAGAAGTTCCCTGCAATTAGTGCAACAAATGTACAGACTACTTCGGAGGTACGACAATCAGACACCAGTCACTACCCTGCTCTCATGAAGATCTTCCTTCTGTGTATCATCCAGGTTTTCACAGCATGCTAATAGATAACATTTCAGGCGTGCAACAAAATGAATACAGGAATGAGTGATGAGAAATAACTGAAATGTGAACAGGGAGAAACTTATCCTCAGAACTGGCGACCACGAAGCAGACGAATTAAGGGATTCTGCTACCTATGCAGCGAAGTAACCCATAAAGTACGAACCAAGGAGGACATAAACAGATAAATATTGGCTTTAGGAGCATTCCTGGCCAATGAAGTCTGCTACTTTCAAACATAGGCCTTAATTTCAGGAAGAAATTTCTGACGATGTACGTTTGGTGCACATCATTGTATTGTAGCGACACATGGACTGTGGGAAAACCGGAACAGAAGAGAATAGAAGCACCTCAGATTCGTTGGTACAGACGAATAATGAAAATTAGGTGGACTGTTAAGGTTAGGAATGAGATGAGGATCTCTGCAGAATCGGCGAGGAAAGGAATACGTGGAAAACAGTGACAATAAGCCAGACATTGGAACACAACCAGCAGATAATTGACGACGTGGGTTGAAAGTGCACTCTGAGACGAAGTAGTTGGCACATTATAAGAACGAACACAGATATCACTCGATTTTAAGATGTCTCGGTTTTCATGATCATGTGGCACCCTTTCAGCATTTTTGCAGTGAATGTGAATGGAGAACTGTAGGAGATTCTTATCGAGCATAAGCTAACATAAGTAGCACGTGGGCAGAAGGTAACTTTTTCCTCAACGTCGGCTTCATACACTGAAGCTCCAAAGAAACTAGTATAGGCATGCATATTCAAATACAGAGATGTATAAACAGGCATAATACGGCGCTGTGATCGGCAACGCCTACACAAGACAACAAGTGTCTGGCGCAGTTGTTAGATCGGTTACTGCTGCTACAATGGCAGGTTATCAAGATTAAATGAGTTTGAACGTGATGTTAGAGTCGGCGCACGCGCGATGGGACAGAGCATCCCCGAGGTATCGATGAAGTGGGGATTTTCCCGTACGACCGTTTCACGAGTGTACCGTGAATAGCAGGAATCTGGTAAAACATCAAATCTCCGACATCGTTGCGGCCGGAAAATGATCTTGCAAGAACGGGACAAACGATGACTGAAGAGAATCGTTCAGCGTGACAGAAGCGCTACTTTTCCGCAAATTGCTGCAGATTTCAATGCTGGGCCATCAACAAGTGTCGGCGTGCGATCCACTGAACGAAACATCATCGATATGGGCTTTCGGAGCGAAAGGCCCACTCGTGTGCCGTACACGACTGCATGCCACAGTGCTTTATGCCTCGCCTGGACCTGTCAGTACCGACATTGGACTGCTGGTGGCTAGAAACATGTTACCTGGTCGGACGAGTCTCCTTTCAAATTCTATCGAGCGGATGGACGTGTACGGGTATGGAAGCAATCTCATGAATCTATGGACCCTGTGCGTCAGCAGGGGACTGTTCAAACTGGTGGAGGCTCTGTAATGGTGAGGGGCGTGTGCAGTTGGAGTGATATGGGACTCCTGATATGTCTAGATACGACTCTGAGAGGTGACACGTACTTAAGCATCTTTTCTGCTCACCTGCATCTATTCATGTCCATTGTGCATTCCGACGGACTTGGACAATTCCAGCAGGACAATGCTACACCCCACACGTCCAGAATTGCTACAAAGTGGCTTCAGGAACACTCTTCTGAGTTTAAACACTTCCGATGGCGACCGAACTCCCCACACATGAACATTATTCAGCATATCTGGGATGCCTTGCAACGTGTTGTTCAGAAGAGATCTCCATCCCCTCGTACGCCTACAGATTTATGGACAGCCCTGCAGGATTCATGGTGTCATTTCCTTCCAGCACTACTAAAGACATTAAGCGAGTACACGTCACGTCGAGTTGCGGCACTTCAGCGTGCTCGCGGGAGTCCTACACGATATTACGCAGATGTACCAGTTTCTTTGACTCTTCGGTGTATTTAGTCCAGCTTACGTGATATTTCATCCTTTTCTATAAGAAAGAATAGTTATGTGTCATTTACAGATACTGGTGGAAGACATTCTTAACGCGAGCGATCGCATGATTTGCAAAAGTTACTGGAATTGACACAGTGCTATGTTTTGAGAATTATATTTACGTTCCGTGGTAATGAAAATAGGTCATTATTGACATACATAGTGACCACGGTCGCGTACATTGATAGTGAACTTTTATGAATTGTCGTCAGAAGGGATAACTGTATTGTGACGGATGACATGTCATTGACGTACAGCAAGGAGAGAAATGGCCCTAGAACCGATCCTTGTGAGATTTATGACTCTACACCCCTCTCCTGTGACTAGATTACGCCATTTTACATCACGAAAAGAAAACATAGGCTCTTGAGTTTTGTAAGTGGAATGTGAATATCTAAAGCTCACAAATGTTCTTTGTATTTGTTTAAAGACTGGTTGCATTCTACAAATCATAGAAAAGACGGTTCTCAACTCCATTTCAATTCAAACAGTCTTCTTGTCTATCACGATGTTTGTTTGGTATTCGATTCAAAGGAAAATTGTGCTTAAGATCTCGGTAAAGTGATCCTCAGATTAAATAATCTGCAGCGTTGAAGAGCGCTGGAAGAATACGAATCTGTTAGTTGTCCAAGGGGGTTTTGGCGGATTCCGCCACTGTTTCCGAGCTATTGCTAGCGCGGTACCACACGTTAGGATTGTCTGTCTTCAAGAAACTCCCAATTTAGGATTTTTCACCATTTCCGTTAATCTTCACGGTGATTCAAAAAATGTATGACCATAGGGGCACGAAAAAGCACAGCTCCACGCTCTGTCCCTGATGGGCCAATCGGAGCCGACCGACCGCCGTTTCATCCTGACCCAATGGAGTCACCAGATGCGGTATGGAGGGATGTAGGTCACCAAAACGCACTCCCGGCTGTCGCCGGCTTTCTTGGCATTTTAACCTCCATTTCTCCCTCAAATAAATCGTCAGTTGACCTCACGACGCTAAGTGTATCGAGGTCCAGTCCTCTCAGCAAGGCAAAAACCTGACAGTAATGGAAATATAAGACGGGTCTTCCACATCGGAGACAGGGACGCTGATCATCGAGCTCCGGAGGCGAACACTATAAGTGTCGTCTTTCTTTGTAAAAGTTAGATATCTCTCGTTAATTCTAGTTGGTACGGATCACATACACTTTAGCAATATTCTAGAATGGGACGCACAATTGATTTGTAAGCAGTATCATTTGTAGACTGTGTTTTCCCAATATCCCGAAGTCTGCCACTTGCCGTACCTAAACCTGCGTGTGAACGTTGCACTTCATACAGTTTGCTACAACCAGGTATTTATACAAGGTGACTGATTCTAATTGTGAATAACTGATACTGCAGTCAGAAGATACGTTTTTTCTCGTTTTATACTGTGATTTCTACAGTGCTACACATTTTAAAAAAAAATGGTTCAAATGGCTCTGAGCACTATGGGACTCAACTGCTGAGGTCATTAGTCCCCTAGAACTTAGAACTAGTTAAACCTAACTAACCTAAGGACATCACAAACATCCATGCCCGAGGCAGGATTCGAACCTGCGACTGTAGCGGTCTTGCGGTTCCAGACTGCAGCGCCTTTAACCGCACGGCCACTTCGGCCGGTTACCCATTTAAAGCAAGTAGACAAAATCTGCAATACTTTGAAATTTGAATCAATGTTTCTGCAGGTTTTCAGACGTTACTGCGTGATCAGCGTTATTAGTTCATTTTCTTCAATATCTCCTTGACACTCTCCCATAGGGCAAACAAATCTGTGACCATTTGTGCTGCCATTATCTGTATACGTTCAAAATCCCTGTTAGTCCTCTGTGGTTTGGGGTCACACAGTTAAGCAATTTTCCTGGAATGGGTGGTAAGAGTGCTTTGTAAACATTCTCCTTTGTAGACCGATTACATTTCCTTAGTGTTCTACCAATGAACCAAAGCCTGCCACTTGCTTTACCTACTACTCAGCCATGTGATCGTTCCATGTTATATCCGTACGAACTGTTACACAAGCAGGTATTTGTATGGACTGATCGATTCTATTTGCGAACCGTTCATACAGAAACATAGGATAGCCTTTAGCCCAACTAACAGTTGAGTTTGCAGTGATTCCTACGTGAACTGCCCTCCCCCTATGCTGAAAGACAACCTGCTTGAAACTAAGCTGTGTATACTTCGAGAGACCGAAAAAAATCAGCCAACAAGTTGCAAATAAACGTTTACTGGGACCTTGACCTGGCTTTCGATAATTTTAAAATTGTCTTCTTGAGAAAGTATAATGGACCTCAGAAATATTTCACGCGGTGTATGTTTATCAATTTAGCATTAAACTTGAAACAGATAAAACACTGCATAAGGGCAGGCAAAAAACCCAAGAGAAAAGACAAATTACATTCAAACTCGGAAGTGCTAGAAGCATAACCCAAACACAACAAAAATTTAAATTCATAAAACTTTACTACAAACGGTTTACGTTAATTAAATAGCCGTAACTGAAAACATCATTAACTGCAAGAATGTTCAACCATCTATTACAAGAGACCAGTACAACACGCCCCCCGCCCCGTAGCACGCCGACGGCGGCCGCCCACAGTAACGTGAGACGTCTGCTACAGCGGGGTACAGGTGACTTCTAAAACAAGAAACCAACACACTCGTAGCTATAACAACTAAAACACAGTTATTTTAAAGCCCGTAGTGTCAAGGATTAAAACCTGCCCGCTGTTTAGGAATCTGAATGAACAAATAATGGGCTTAAATTCCAGTAGCTGTTAATTAAAGAATATCTTGTCACAACCAGAAGCTTCACGTTTCTTTCAAACAGAGCTTCAAATTGGAACACACGACATCTACTGAACTATGCTCCGATAAAGACTCAACTGTTAATTTGCTGTTAAGAAATGCAGCACTTGCAGTAACCGTCCAGTACTAAAGCAGCTTTCGAATGATCACTGCCTTGAATTGATGAACCGATGATTCCAACTTTGACAAATTAATTAACAGTCTCTTTTAGTAAACCATGACAACGCTTAAAACACTTTGTAAAATCTAAAACACCGAAAGACCATAAACAAACTTTTAAAATATCTAATAGCAAAATCTTGTTTTTGAATGTAGTCAGCACATCGGTTAGTAAGCGCAACATACAAGAAAATACATTAACCTAAAATTAATTGTGGTATCGACCGCAACGATGCCACGGAATAGTTTCTCAAGTTGGAACTACAAGAGACACAGACGACAGCGCCCTCTAGCCAGTGCTGTCGAGATCTACGAGCTCCGCGACTGCCTCAGCCCATTTCATCAGGTGCAGCCAATCAGGACACTTCGCTCAGTTTCGCACCTCATTCCAGGTTATGTATTCTTATTGCTTGAGTAAAGGGGATTAAATTCATACAGCAGTACCGACGTGTTTTACCTTTTCCTGATCCAACCCATGCGCCACCTTCCGGACGGGATAAAAACTAGTAACGGTAGTTGCAATTGGATACAGGACGAGAAGCCACTCAGTCATACCACAGGCAAGGAACAGGGTTTATTTCATAGACTAGCAGATGCTCACTCTTTTAATTCCGTAGTGAAGTTTGCCTTTATCCAGCCTCATACAATAACTTTACACCAGGCAAAGCATCTTTCAGTGTGGAGCTCACTAAAGGCACATAGCATCCACAGTTTACCACATTTTGCGAGCCAATGCCACCGCCCAAGAGTCTTACGACGGCCGAATCAACTCGCTGCAGCGTGGAGCAATATGGGACGGCGCAATCCAATACAAGCCTCTTCAAGATAGGTAAAATAACACTTCACATTGATCAAAGTACACTTCTGCTGATAGATATTCCATGCATCACATTGCCAACACAGCACTGTCTTTCCATACGCATCGATAGACATTGCTCAATATCGACTACTGTCTGCCACAATCATTAGGGCACACTTATGCGCCATAACATCTAGTGCCTGTCGACGAGCGGAGCACAGCAAGCCGCTCGGTCTCCGACCCGTGACAATACTTGGCCGACCAGAACTACAATCACCCCAGACGGTCTGTGTCTCGTCCCTTCATGCTTTCGGCGCTCTGCGTCCACCAGCTGGCGATGACTGAAACATCGCGCGAGGGAAGCAAAATAATCTCTGGAATCGAACATGGACCGTCTCATTACCCCTTCCTAACCAATTACATTACTGGAGATTAAAATTGCTACACCGAGAAGAAGTGCAGATGATAAACGGGTATTCATTGGACAAATATATTATACTAGAACTGTCATGTGATTACATTTTCACGCAATTTGGGTGCATAGATCCTGAGAAATCAGTACCCGCATGTACAGCTGCCCATTCAGCTTCAACACGATACCACAGATCATCAAGAGTAGTGACTGGCGTATTGTGACGAGCCGGTTGCTCGGCCACCATTGACCAGACGTTTTCAATTGGTGAGAGATCTGGAGAATGTGCTGGCTACGGCAGCAGTCCAACATTTTCTGTATCCAGAAAGGCCCGTACAGGACCTGTAACACGCGGTCATGCATTATCCTGCTGAAATGTAGGGTTACCCAGTGATCGAATGAAGGGTAGAGCTACGGGTCGTAACACATCTGAAATGTAATGTCCACTGTTCGAAGTGCCGTCAATGCGAACAAGAGGTGACAGAGACGTGTAAACAATGGCACCCCATACCAACATGTCGGGTGATACACCAGTATGGCGATGACGAATACACGCTTCCAATGTGCGTTCACTGCGATGTCGCCAAACACGAATGCGACCATCATGATGCTGTAAACAGAACCTGGATTCATCCGAAAAATGACATTTTGCCATTCGTGCACCCAGGTTCGTCGTTGAGTACACCATCGCAGGCGCTCCTGTCTGTGATGCAGCGTCAAGGGTCACCGCCGACATGGTCTCCGAGCTGATAGTCCATGCTGCTGAAAACGTCGTCGAACTGTTCGTGCAAATGGTTGTTGTCTTGCAAACGTCCCCATCTGTTGACTCAGGGATCGAGACGTGGCTGCACGATCCGTTACAGCCATGCGGATAAGATGGCTGTCATCTCGACTGCTAGTGATACGAGGCCGTTGAGATCCAGCATGGCGTCCCATATTACTCTTTTGAACACACCGATTCCATATTCTGCTAACAGTCATTGGATCTCGACCAACGCGAGCAGCAGTGTCGCGATACGATAAACCGCAATCGCGATAGGCTACAATCCGACCTTTATCAAAGTCGGAAACGTGATGGTACGCATTTGTCCTCCTTACACGAGGCATCACAACAACGTTTCACCAGGCAACGCCGGTCAACTGCTGTTTGTGTACGAGAAATCGGTTGGAAACGTTTCTCATGCCAGCATGCTGTAGGTGTCGCCACCGGCGCCAACCTTGTGTGAATGCTCTGGAAAGCTAATCATTTGCATATCACAGCATCTTTTTCCTGTCGGTTAAATTTCGCGTTTGTGGCACGTCATCTTCGTGGTGTAGCAATTTTCATGCCTGGTAGCGTACTTAATAAGGATGAGATATGGAATGTTGTTGCCATGACACATTATTGAGTGGACATTCTATCTGGGGAACTTATCTCCACCAGCTTCTGCATGTGGAGGGCTGCGTTGAGTAAGTCAAGAGAAAAACCCCGGTATTTTCCTCAAATCGTTTCCTAACTTGAATTGGGAGAGGTAAGCATACCTCGTATCGCTTATAGCTACCTCGATGGCCCCACTGGATTTCTTCTCAGTCAGCCGCAGGTTCCAACTTGCATTCATAAATGAATGAATCTTTTGCGTAGCGGGCGAGAATTTTCAAAACTGAGATAAAGAAAGTTCAAATTTCAATTTTTTGTTTATCTCAGGGTCAGGGATCGAGATACACGGTTGCCTTTTTTAAGAGACACTCTAGCATCACACTTTGCGTAAGAGGTCATGGAATATATTTATCAACTATCGAGCACTGTAATTATATCACAAATTTCATACATGAGTTTGTCGACACGTAGAATGTTACGGAGGCAGTTGTAACTAACAATTAACTTTTATGCTAAATAATATAACCTTCTCCACAGACATGTGTAGTCTCACGGTATAATAGCCGCAGACTGCGTTTACAAACATGTTCTGAGGATGATTTAAACTTTCGTCGCTATAAAGTTGATGGTGTTAGAACTTGTAATGCATACATATTAACTGAATAAAAGCTAGTCACTATTGGCCGATTTAGTCCACCAACGATAAATGACAGTAAATAAGACCTTTAATTTTGGAGTGTGAAATTAGAGTTATTAACATCACAATTAGAAAGCCACCAATGTGGATAACGTTATCAACCTAGTTGGAACTGTATACACTCTCTGCGATTAAACAGGCCTCGGTACCGGCCGACCACCGTGTCACCCTCAGACCACAGGCTTCACTGGCTGAGGATGTGGAGGGGAATGTGGTCAGCACACCACTCTCCAGGCAGATGTCAGTTCTCGCGTCCAGAACCGCTAATTCTCAGTTAAGTACCTCCTCAATTGGCCTTACAAGGGCTGAGTGCACCCTGCTTCCCAACAGCTCTCGGCAGACCCGAACAGTCATCCATCCATCCATCCACCCAAGTGCTAGCCAAGCCCGACAGCGCTTAACTTCGGCGATCTGACGGTAACTGGTGCTACTTCTGCGGTAAGGCCGTTGGCAGTCGGAACTGTACACAAGCCTTTACGCTAAAATGTAACAAGAAGCGGACAGAAGATTGACATAAATGCCATTACTTGATGTACTGCAGATATAAGCACCACAGAAAATATGAATTTTGGGGACGCCAATGGGTTTTGGGCTTTCTAGAAAAAATCATCGTGATGATTCCCGGTATCAACATGATCACCATGATTCAGCGGTGTTGTATTCTAACGCCGAAACTGGCTGCCTATAAATGAAACCAATAAATACTGGTAATGGTACTACCGTTACTACATTTAGGAACTGACGGTAGATGTTCGCCGGCAGCGGATTTTAATGCTAGAATCTTGCAGGAAATTGTGTATAGAAATGGCATGGCAGAGTTTTAGCACTATGCGTAGAAAGCAGTGAGATACTCTTCGAGCTACTGAAATCGTATCTGGCAGCACGCGTATTTTAAGGAATGACCAGTGTAAGATTCGGAATCATCAGAAGTTACTGCGTTTACACTCCGAGCAATGGGAGCACTTGGAAGCCGAAGAGAGATGCTTAACTCGTAGTTGCGTGGTTTCTGTGCATTACAAGTGACAATTTATACTCATCCTCCGTGTACGTCAACACTTTTTGTCACGTTATCGTTGGTGTCTTAAAACTTTCTAGAAAGGTTCAGTTGACACCAACGGAATCATAGCTGAACAAAGTATTGGACATGTTCGCCATCTGAAAAATTTTCCATATGCCAGCCTCGGTGGGAGACGCAGTGACAGAACTTTTGTTCCAGACAGGCAATCGAAAGCCGTCCGTTCTAGATTTCCAATTTATGTTCATACTAATCCGGTAATCGTCTGGCTCCATATCGATGCTACATCAATTGAATACAAGCACTCCTTTCATTATATCTCAGCATCTTCCTAGCACAATCTGCTCGACTCGCTGCGGCTCGCACCGTTCACACCGTCGCTCGCTCGCCCACCACTAGCCCATCGCCATGTCTGGACGCGGAAAGGGAGGCAAAGGACAAGTCAAGTCCCGCTCAAGCAGGGCTGGGCTCCAGTTCCCGGTCGGCAGAATCCACCGCCTCCTGCGCAAGGGAAACTACGCCGAGCGCGTCGGCGCCGGGGCGCCCGTCTACCTCGAGGCCGTCATGGAGTACCTCGCGGCTGAGGTGCTCGAGCTGGCCGGAAACGCGGCCCGCGAAAACAACAAGACGCGCATCATCCCGCGCCACCTGCAGCTCGCCATCCGCAACGACGAGGAGCTCAACAAGCTCCTGTCGGGCGTAACCATCGCACAGGGTGATGTCCTGCCCAACATACAGGCCGTCCTGCTGCCAAAGAAGACCGAGAAGAAGGCCTAAAGAGCGCAATCGGCACGCGGACCCGCCCTGCATGCAACGCGCTTTGCCGGCTCGGCTCGGCTCACAACAGCACACAAGATTTCACCTGTGTTCTTCATTTCTGGATCACAGCTCCAAAATTATTCCATTCACACATTTCCGACGATTCCAGTTTTATCAAAATATTTGCCTGTTCCAAACTTTTGAAAAATAATATAAAGTAACAAAAAAACAGTGAATAAAACTCTCCTTTACAACAGCAAAATATTTCATGATATTTTATATACGTGAAAAATATAACACTGCATAAATAGCGATGCAGCATAACTTGCCAAACGAGTGTTTACAGATGAGTCCTGAAAACGCTCGTGTTTATCAGCACCGAAATGACGTAACCGTTAACAGAAGGCAAACTGCAGATTTGCTGTGTTGGAAAACAATACCGATAGGGCCTACTGGTTGACTTTAACTCACGAGTTAACTTTCCTGTAGCATATATTACAAGGTGTGGTTTCTGGGACTCCCATGTTAAAACTGAGATTTAGGGGATTAATAATTCGAAAGTTTCCTTTCAAGATACATAACATTTATTCTCATAATTATTTCAGTGTTGTGTGAAAACTCTTCGTTGATTTTGTTGCACAAAATACCGCCTGCAATATTTTATTTTTTCACACAAAATCACGTACTTTCGTGTGATTTTTTAAATAGTACACAAAAAACTGTTGGAGAATTGAGTTTTACATTCTGAAAGATTATAGTATCTCCGTAGCAGGTAAAATCTCAGAGACCACACTTGTGTGTTAAGTGTTGCTGTTTAGGGCATACCATCTTTAAAATATTTTTGAACGGAGCACTGGAAATTTGGAAAAGAAGTGCAAAAACATTAGAGCATGTGATGACATCCTGCTCTCCCTAAATTTCGCTGACGATCAGGTCATCTTCGCCGAGGAAAAAAAAGGGTGTTAAGAAAGCTTAAAGAAGAAAATGAGCAGTGGGGTATGAGAATTAATTTTACTGGAGTTGAATACTTGGTTGTCAGAGGTACAGGTAGTGATCTTGTTATGGATGATGGATTTTTAGTAAAGTGTAGCCGTTCATACAAATACTTAGCGACAATCATTTCGAACAAAGCTGGAAGCAATGAGTAAATAAAGCTCAGAAGAGGAAACAGAAAGATGGCATTTAAGCAGCTACACTACATTATTTCGAATAAAACGGCGTCAAAGAACATTGTGAAGTTGGGTATACGAAACTATAGTTGATGGCATTACTCTGTATGGTACTGAACTGTGGGAAGTCTCCAGGGTTAGCGAGAAGAAATTAATGGCAATGGAAATGGAGTTCTGGAGACGAGGTTGTGCAGTAACACGAAGAGACAAAATAAATAATGAAGCGCTACGACAACAGATGGGAGTTACAGTACAAAAGATATTGTAGACCAAGTGAAAATAAACGGCTAACGTGGTATGGACATTTTAGAAGAAGGCCAGAGGAAAGACGGTCTTCTAAAATATAGCGCTGGAAACCTCCATGACACAGAAAAAGAGGAAGACCCCAGCTACATTGGAACGATGGACTGAAGCGTACGATGCGGGACAAGAGCATGCAAGAAGCGGACTGACAAGGTAGAAGGAAATAGAACCTTGGATGCGAGAGATGCCGCATGTTGTAGAAAACTCGCAGAAAGAAGAAGTCATTGTATGTGAAATATACTTTTTAAATTGCTAGAACCGATGTACTGCTTACCAGTAATGTAAGTGAGCGCTGTATGAGGCAACTGCTCTATTATAAAGTTTTTGTCTATTAAATTTCACTTTTACTGTTTTTGGACAATGGTTCTATTTTTGCGATATAATCAGCCTGCAAAAGGATACGTTAGTCGAAAGAGTCTGCCATATGAGACATTTATTCCATAGTTTTAATATTGAAAGCCATGATCTCTTTTTCTACACACGAAGTCATGACCTTCAGAGCATGCAAACATTGCGCTCTGTTTTGCCTAAAATATGGTGTGAGCACTGCGTTGATCGCGGCAATCCTTCCTTGTTGGTGATTTGTGGAAAAATGATTGAATGAGTAGACAGACCTATAATCACTTGTTTTAAGTTGTAAATTATTATTTTCAATTTGTTTGTTCGCACCGACTGTTAAGACACAAAACTTCTTTCGATTGCACACATGTGATTAAACATGTTTGATACTCTGGTGAACAAAACTTGTTCCACTATTTTATTTGTGATATTTGCGTCTGCGTCTTTGTTACTCCCCTCACTATTCTATCCCAAATACATGTTGTCAGGAATTTCTCGCACGTTTCGACGCCATTAGTCGTCAGTCCCTTCGCTCCTACCGTCCCAGCCACAATGAGTTGGCGTCGCTTTCCTGGGATGCATCCATCTGCGTCGCACGCCATAATCACGTGCCCAGCCTGCAGCGGTTGACAAAAACGCAGCAAAAAAACACGCGCCTTCGACGTGGCCATCCGAAGAGGGGAAGACACTTCTGGACAATTTATCTTCCTTTACGACACTTTATAATCAAACAGCTACATCAAAATAGGTACTGAGTCGAGAGTCGAATTTAAATATTAATTTACATATAAAGAATTTTAATTATTTGTACATTAATAAAATGTCAGGTGACATCATAGGTTTCCAAGAATATGGTCACCTTACAACTGCACATAATCTTAAACTCTACAATAAATAATAATTCAGCAGTAAATGGCATTTTTGGCTGGCTGAATCGAATCCTGCCGTACACACAGACTGAAACTAAGCCTCTATCCTTCCTACTGCTCCTCTACTCACAGACGAGACAGTAAGTTCACTATACTGCCGCTAGTAGTCATTTGCTAAATTATCTGAACATCGATAGTAATAAGCGAGAGTTGAGAAATGCCGTAGCAAATGCAGAGTCTCTTCCCTCGCGTCTCCCCCACCCTTTCTCTTGATTGTGGAAGTTGTCTGATGGGAAGAAATTGCTCTGTGAAGCATAGACAAAGAATAAAGTAAAGATGCATAACGAACAACTGTGCAAGATTACTCGTTATTGTGTTCTTATCTGTCTGACCCTACAAACACAATGCGAGACATCAGTATGGTCGCCGTGGAAGTTTCTATCTTGATCGAGGAAAAAGATTACCTTCTTCCTCATGTTTTTACTTTTTGTATTCTAGTCATTGATTTACTTATCGTGGAAAGATTATGGTCACCAGGCATTTTGTTATACCTGACACGGCTTGCTACATGTTTTCATTATTTTCATTATGATAACTGACTATAAGAAGCCTTACATCTAATAATGGATACAACACTTACAAATAACTGCAGTGTAGCCCTCTCATGGACGGATGCTACAATTTGTGGTGGATCATGAACAGGTCGAATTCAGTAGGTTAATGGTGCACCACCCAAGTTTGTGGCTAACAGTGACTCAGAGGGTAGATGTCTGTCTGACGCCCATCTGTGTTACTGAAACAATATTAAAACATCTAACATTTATTGTCCATAAGACACAACGGATGGTTATCAACATTCAGCCAGCCAACACGAGGTATGTGTTGGTCAGCGCATTCTTTGCAGCCCGGCTTCAGTGCCGAATCAGCTCCAGTCATGATACAAAGCCAGCGACCTTGCCGAAGAAGTGCATGGCCACTCCCACACTGAGTGAGGCTGCACACAGCTTCCGGGACAAGATGACCAGAGCTCCCATGACCCCTTGTAGACTGCACACGAGTATGCACCACTGCTCAGAGTATGCGAAGTCGTGCAGAGAAGTACTGTCGCCACCTGACAGGGGAGAGATTGGCAACATTGAAGTCTGCCTACAGGCACGGAAGCAGGAAGTGGCAGATGCACACTCCTGGAATGATGAATGATGATTTGCACCCAGGCCCTATTAGATTAGCATATTAGGCGTGTAATGGGGCCCCTTAGGGATATGGCGGCTATGGAGGGGAAGAAATCCAGTGTGCACTCCGCGTGCATTCCGGGTGGAGTCATTCCTGATATGGAAAGGGTCCTTCCGGATGCCATGAAGAGCACAGGGTGCAGCCAGCTGCAGGTGGTGGCACATGTCGGCACTAATGACGTGTGTCGCTTTGGATCTGAGGAAATTCTCTCTGGATTCCAGTGGCTATCTGATTTGGTGAAGGCTGCCGGTCTTGCTTACGAGATGAAGGCAGAGCTCAACATCTGCAGCATCGTTGACAGAACCGACCTTTGGTGCAGAGCCGGGTGGAGGGTCTGAATCAGAGGCTCAGACGGTTTTGCGACCGTGTTGGCTGCAGATTCCTTGACTTGCGCCATAGGGTGGTGGGGCTTCGGGTTCCGCTGAATAGGTCAGGAGTTCAATACACTCAGCTGGCGGCTACACGGGTAGCGGAGGCTGTGTGGCGTGGACTGGGCGGTTTTTTAGGTTAGAAGGCCTCGGGAAAGTACGGGGTGGGCTGCAATATCAAACGGTGCATGGCAAATACAGGACGTGCTTGGATCAAGGAACAGTCGGAATTGTAGTTGTAAATTGTTGTAGTTGTGCTGGAAAAGTCCCTGAGCTTCAAGCACTAATAGAAAGCACAGAAGCTGAAATCGTTATAGGTACAGAAAGCTGGCTAAAGCCTGAAATAAGTTCTGCAGAAATTTTTACGAAGTCTCAGACGGTGTTCAGGAAAGATAGATTAGGCAGAATTGGTGGTGGAGAGTTTATGTCTGTCAGTAGTGGTTTACCTTGTAGTGAAGTCGAAGTAGATACTCCGTGCGAATTGGTAGGGGTGGAGGTTATACTTAACAGCCGAACTAAGTTAATAACCGACCCCCAGACTCCGATGATATAGTTGCTGAACAGTTCAGAGAAAATTTGAGTCTCGGTTATAGTTGGTGGGGACTTCAGCCTTCCCTCGATGTGTTGGCAAAAATACTTGTTCAAAACCGGTGGTAGGCAGAAAACATCTTCCGAGATTTTCCTAAATGCTTTCTCCGAAAATTATTTGGAGCAGTTTGTCCACGAACCCACGCGAATTGTAAATGGTTGCGAAAACACACTTGACCTCTTAGCCGCAAACAATCCAGAGCTAATAGAGAGCATCAGGACTGATACAGGGATTAGTGAACACAAGGTCGTTGTAGCTAGGCTCAATACTGTTTCTTCCAAATCCACCAGAAACAAACGCAAAATAATTTTATTTAAAAAAGCGGATAAAGTGTCACTAGAAGCCTTCCTAAGAGACAATCTCCATTCCTTCCGAACTGACTGTGCAAATGTAGACGAGATGTGGCTCAAATTCAAAGATATAGTATCAACAGCAATTGAGAGATTCATACCTCATAAATTGGTAAGAGATGGAACTGATCCCCCATGGTACACAAAACAGGTCCGAACGCAGTTGCAGAGGCAACGGAAAAAGCATGCGAAGTTCAGAAGAACGTGAAATCCCGAAGATTGGCTAAAATTAACAGACGCATGAAATTTGGCACGGACTTCAATGCGAGATGCCTTTAATAGGTTCCACAACGAAACATTGTCTCGAAATTTGGTAGAAAATCCGAAGAAATTCTGGTCGTATGTAAAGTACACAAGCGGCAAGACACAGTCAATACCTTCGCTGCGCAGTGCCGATGGTACTGTTACCGATGACTGTGCCGCTAAAGCGGAGTTAATTGAACGCAATTTTCCGAAATTCCTTCACCAGGGAAGACGAATGGAATATTACAGAATTTGAAACACAAACAGCTGCTAGCATGAGTTTCTTAGAAGTAGATACCTTAGGGGTTGCAAAGCAACTCAAATCGCTTGATACGGGCAAGTCTTCAGGTCCAGATTGTATACCGATTAGGTTCCTTTCAGATTAAGCTGATACAATAGCTCCCTGCTCAGCAATCATATACAACCGCTCGCTCACCGATAGATCTGTACCTACAGATTGGAAAATTGCGCAGGTCGCACCAGTGTTTAGGAAGGGTAGTAGGAGTAATCCATCGAACTACAGACCTATATAATTGACGGGTATTCAAACATTATGAATTACCTCGAAGGGAACGATCTATTGTTACGTAATCAGGATGGTTTCAGAAAACATTGTTCTTGTGCAACGCAGCTAGCTCTTTATTCGCACGAAGCGAACAACCTAAGAGAATTGCTATCGACAGGGTATCTCAAGTTGATTCCATATTTCTAGATTTCCGGAAAGCTTTTGACACCGTTCCTCACAAGTGACTTCTAATCAAGCTGCGGGCCTATGGGGTATCGTCTCAGTTGTGCGACTGGATTCGTGATTTCCTGTCAGGAAGGTCGTAGTTCGTAGTAACAGACGGCAAATCATCGAGTAAAACTGAAGTGATATCAGGTGTTCCCCAGGGAAGCGTCCTGGGACCTCTGCTGTTCCTGATCTACATAAATGACCTGGGTGACAATCTGAGCAGTTCTCTTAGGTTGTTCGCAGATGATGCTGTAATTTACCGTCTAGTAAGGTCATCCAATGACCAGTATCAGTTGCAAAGCGATTTAGAAAAGATTCCTGTATGGCAGTTCACGCTAAATAACGAAAAGTGTGAGGTGATCCACATGAGTTCCAAAAGAAATCGGTTGGAATTCGATTACTCGATAAATAGTACAATTCTCAAGGCTGTCATTTCAACTAAGTACCTGGGTGTTAAAATTCCGAACAACTTCAGTTGGAAAGACCACATAGATGATATTGTGGGGAAGGCGAGCCAAAGGTTGCGTTTCATTGGTAGGACACTTAGAAGATGCAACAAGTCCACTAAAGAGACAGCTTACACTACACTCGTTCGTCCTCTGTTGGAATATTGCTGCGCGGTGTGGGATCCTTACCAGGTGGGATTGACGGAGGACATCGAAAGGGTGCAAAAAAGGGCAGCTCGTTTTGTATCATCTCGTAATAGGGGAGAGAGTGTGGCAGATATGATACGCGAGTTTGGATGGAAGTCATTAAAGCAAAGACGTTTTTCGTCGCGGCGATATCTATTTACGAAATTTCAGTCACCAACTTTCTCTCCCGAATGCGAAAATATTTTGTTGAGCCCAACCTACATAGGTAGGAATGATCATCAAAATAAAATAAGAGGAATCAGAGCTCGAACAGAAAGGTTTAGGTGTTCGTTTTTCCCGCGCGCTGTTTGGAAGCGGAATGGTAGAGAGATAGTATGATTGTGGTTTGATGAACCCTCTGCCAAGCACTTAAATGTGAATTGCAGAGTAATCATGTAGATGTAGATGTAGATGTAGATGTAGAAGGCCCACTGAATGATGGCGACTACAGCTCGTCTCAGTATGGGCGGCAGCACAGCAGCTATGTCCCTCTAGCTGGGACTTGATGTTCCACAGAAGATTGAAAGCAACTACATGAGCGGAGGGTCAACTGATATGGCCTCTTCTCCAGACTGGATAGGTGCAAACTCAGATACTAAGACAAGACAAAATATTCATCTAGAACAGGAGTAATACTTATACAAGTCTGACCCATGTGTATTGCTATCGTGAGGCAGTAATGACATCGTTTGACCTGTTTTTCTCGTCTGATCAGCTCTCTTGGTTGCTTCATGGTTCCCCAGATTTACCTTTTGTCTCTCATTCTGCCATTTCAATATACTGAACAGTTACACTTGAGTCTGACTTATGCTTTCTTGCAGCACTTTCTGCAGGCCCCTTTGTGATAGCATCTCTCTGTCAGCATAATATTCTGCTGTGTTGCTGGCTTTGGCACCCATCTCATACTGTATGTAGCAATCAATTCTGCTTTTGTGCACTATCAGCAGTCCTTCCTTGCTAGAATTACAGCTAGACCAGTTCTGTCGCTCATCTTGTGTCGCCTGGGAAGGTTTTCGAATTTTTTCTGTCTGCATTAAGTGTAATATACAGCTGTGCTACAATAGCACAGTTTATATTACTTCATAAAGAGTAAAATGACCAAAACAAATAACAGATTAAAACTGAGGGCACTGGCAGCAATGGTCGTGAGAGAACAGAGGAAGTGACAGAGAAATGTGACAGAACACATCTAATGAAAAGAGGGAGAAAGAAAGTGGCACAACTGGCTGAGAAACAAAAAGACAAAGAAGCACAAATTTGGAGAAGATTTGGATTCGGATATTCAGTGTGCAGAAGGCTCTTCACCCTCCTGTTACATTACAAAGCGACTACGAATTAGTTCCTTTCGTTGTTGTAAACAGATAAAGGGCGGCGCTCAGAGTCATCGGTGCCCAGCAGAGCAAAACAAACAAATTACACCGTGCAGATTCCAAACGCGTCGTCCGCACCAGCGTCACAGAACCGTATATCCGTTTTTGCGCGCGAGCGTGACTTTTTGTCGGCACTCGAATTAGCTAGTCCGCGCGTGTATTATGCAGACGGCGCGTGCGGCGTCAAAAAGAGTTCCGGCCGTCCGCGGACATACGCGCGCGCACGCACCGCCGGCCGACGCCACTCCGAGTCGAGTAGCTGTGCGCCGCGCCGCGATCGGCACCTGAATAATTGAAGTCGGCGCCGCCCACCTCACGTCCGGAGAGGACGACACGTATATAATGTGAGGAGCGGCCGGTCGCATCAGCGATTGTGCAATAGCGTGCCGCGCGCTGAATAAGTGATGGCCGGCGGGTCACGCGCGCGGGGCTTCCCCGGAAGCGACCGACTGTCGCCGAGCGCCGCCGAGGTTGGCCGAGCGGAGCCGCGCGCATTTGATTCCAAAGCCGGCCAACGTAACGGCGATGAAACATCAACGACACAATCCTCTGGTGCATGAATAATAGCACCCGGACGTTCGCGCGACTCGGCTCGCAGCCTGCTGACGCGAATGGAACGGTTAATAATGCAGCGCGTGGTGTCACAAAAACCGTGAGAGGTAATTAGTTTGCTGCAGGCGAGCGGCAGAGCCGGGCGGGATGGATTCACATTGCGGGATGCTGCACCGAGCCTCACTGTCCGGACGCGAAATGAGTTATTTCGCCGGCCTATGCTGAATGTTTAACGTGTTAGAATCAGATAAGCCTCCCGGTTTGGTGTGTATGTAAACGCGGACTGCCCTTTCAGAATATGAAACTCATTACCAAGAAATATATATCTAATTGATACAACGATATGATTATCAGTAAAGAGAGGAATTCGTGGCCAGCCAAATCGAACCAGTCAGAAGAGTCGTGACTCGGAAGAAAAATTTGAAATAGTAATATTGCTTTCGCGTCTCCAACCGGATGATAGACCCATCTTGACACAGGGGATTCACCAAACACAGAACTTCCTCAGTCCTAGATCATCTTCAACAGATCCAGAATCCTTTGCCATTGTGGGAAAACGTACATTGGCTAAACGATTCGGACCCATCACGACAGAAGTTCTGAGAACCATCGCCACACACGCTTGCTAGACTCTGAGAAATCCTCAGTGACGGAGCATAGACTGACAGAGAGACACAGAATGATGTATGGTTAGACACAGATAGTTGCTCCAGCATCTCACCATTGTGGGTGTGTCTTGAAGGAATTTGTTAAAATTAGACCGGGAGATAATATTATATACAGGGTGGTCCACTGATAGTGACCAGGCCAAATATCTCACGAAATAAGCATCAAATGAAAAACTACAAAGAACGAAACTCATCTAGCTTGAAGGGGGAAACCAGATGGCGCTTTGGTTGGCCCGCTAGATGGCGCTGCCTTAGGCCAAACGGATATCAACTGCGTTTTTTTAAATAGGAACCCCCATTTTTATTACATATTCGTGTAGTACGTAAAGAAATATGAATGTTTTAATTGGACCACTTTTTTCGCTTTGTGATAGATGGCGCTGTAATAGTCACAAACATATGGCTCACAATTTTAGACGAACAATTGGTAACAGGTAGGTTTTTTTAAAATTAAAATACAGAACTTAGGTACGTTTGAACATTTTATTTCGGTTGTTCCAATGTGATACATGTACCTTTGTGAACTTATCATTCCTGAGAACGTATGCTATTACAGGATGATTACCTGTAAATACCAAACGGCAGCGCCAACTAGCGGGCCAATCATAGCGCCATCTGGTGTCCCCCTTCAAGCTAGACAAGTTTCGTTCTTTGTAGTTCTTTCGTTTGGCGATTATTTCGTGAGATATTTGTCCCGGCCACGATCAATTGACTACCCTGTATAGGGACAAGAGCTATCCTTTAAGTAAAATGTGGAATCTTGTTTTATTATACTGAAAAACAACGCTGACTCGGCCAACGGAGGCACATACAGGTACTGGACAAAATTGTGGAAACGCTACATTCACGGCACATTATGATGTCTAATACGGTGTAGGAAACTGAAAACAGATTCCAACCATTTTGGAATGGATAAATACTGGTTTTCAAGGGAATCTCATACCATTTTTCCTGTAAAATAGTGGCTAGTTTAGACAACAACGATGGAGGTGGATAGCAATGAAGCAAGCCTCTCTCCAAAGTACACAACAGAAGCTCATTAACATTGACGTCTGCTTAAGTTAATCTTCATGCTCACAAAACCCCACAAAATCCGTTCTGAACGATGCACGCTGTGTTGGAACACAGCGTCGCCACTGGGGAGCAAACATTGTCCCATGGGACAGAACGGACATGACCAGCCAACGTGGTCGCATAATCCTTGGCAGCAGTGCAACAGTAAGGCCTACAGAATATCACGATATGGATGTCCAAATCATCAGCGAAGCCCCACAATGTTTCACTTTTGTGACATAAACTGGGCCAGCAGTTAGAGACAGTGTGAAATAAGACTAATCAGAACAAATAACTTTCTTCCTTTGCCCGTAGTGCAGGTTTTATGGCTGCAGTGCCACAGTTTCCTGTTATGAGCGGTTTTGGAAATTACAGCTCGCCCTGCAATGCCCTGCTCGTGAACTCCGTTCGTGTTGTTTTGGCGCTGACAGGTTTCATGACTGCGACATTTAGTTCTACAGTAGCTTTTGCAGCTGTCGTCCTCTTATTTCTCGTCACAGTCTCTTCAATGACTGTCTGTGGTGATCGCTCGGCACACACTTTCGTCTGTGTTGTGAATTAATGGATGATATTTTTCCTCTTTCTTTGAACACTGTATAAATATCCCATACGGTGGCTTTTGAAACATCGGATACTCCGAGCCCTTTGTCACGGAAACAGTCACCATATGAGCGGATGATGCTGTAGTATACAGAGAAGTTGCAGCATTAGAAAATTGCAGCGAAATGCAGGAAGATCTGCAGCAGATAGGCACTTGCTGCAGGGAGAGGCAACTGACCCTCAACATAGACAAATGTAATGTATTGCGAATACATAGAGAGAAGGATTCTTTATTGTATGATTATATGATAGCGGAACAAACACTGGTAGCAGTTACTTCTGTAAAATATCTGGGAGTATGCGTGCGGAACGATTTGATGTGGAATGATCATATAAAATTAATTGTTGGTAAGACCGGTGCCAGGTTGAGACTCACTGGGAGAGTCCTTAGAAAATATAGTCAATCAACAAAGAAGGTGGCTCACAAAACACTCGTTCGACCTATACTTGAGTATTGCTCATCAGTGTGGGATCCGTACCAGGTCCGGTAGACAGAGAAGATAGAGAAGATCCAAACAAGAGCGGCGCATTTCGTCACAGAGTTATTTGGTAATCGTGATAGTGTAACGGAGATGTTTAGCAAACTCAAGTGGCAGACTCTACAAGAGAGGCGCTCTGCATCGCGGTGTAGCTTGCTGTCCTGGTTTCGAGAGGGTGCGTTTCTGGATGAGGTATCGAATATATTGCTTCCCCCTACTTATACCTCCCGGGGAGATCACGAATGTAAAATTAGAGAGATTCGAGCGCGCACGGAGGCTTTCCGGCAGTCGTTCTTCCCGCGAACCATACGCGACTGGAACAGGAAAGGGAGGTAATGACAGTGGCACGTAAAGTGCCCTCCGCCACACACCGTTGGGTGGCTTGCGGAGTATAAATGTAGATGTAGATGTAGATGTAGCATTAACAATTTCCCACTTTCGAGTTCTCTTAGCTCCTGCATAATGCACTCACAATGGCAGAGGACCATCTTCTGACCATTACTGACACGTACAACATATTGACATTCTACAGGTGTCGTTCGCGGTGCACTACAACCACGCAACTAGCATTTGGGTGTGTTACTCGTGGGTTTTCACATTGCTGTCCAACCCTGTGTGCCCCACAACGATTCACATTTCTCCAAGTTTTCACCACAGGGAAGCCCTACTTTTACTTTGGTTTATGGAGCATCAGCAGCCGTTCTTTTGCAGGCCTCGTGGCTCTCTGTGACGTATAAAAGGGCCACCGTTCATGGTGGGAAAAATTTCCAGCAAGATCTAGGAAGAAGATTTCCCATATGAGACACTGAAAAGAGCGTCACGGTAGCTGTATGATCCAACTGTAGATACAGCAAAAATAATTTTAATTAAGAGGTCAACAAGGCTTTCGCAGTTGTTGAAAGTGAGTAATTCAAAGAATAATCCGTGAATTTGGTGTTCACTACCAGATCGAAATTATAACAAGATGTGAAACAATTTCCAGTCGCTGAAAAGACTGCAGTAGAACATAATTTAACAATGTTACGGTGTGAAAAGGAAGATAGAGTAATGCAAACGGTAGAAGAACGATGGAAAAGTAGAAATAGCTAGCACAGGCGTTTAATGTTAAGGGAAATGACGCAGATTATGTAAACTATTGAAGATTCTGAAGGCTTGGGAAGCAGTAAGCAAATTCAAAAACTGTGGAAGACTAGAAATCATTAAATCCGTTCCAAGCAATGCAAAAGAGGTGTCGTATCTTCATTTCTGTAGAAAATAGCTGTCACTCTCATCTTTCTATAAATTCTCTATAAAGGGAACGCCAATGCCCGGCAAAACTCATGAAAGTAGTCTACATGGAATGCCATGTGCGACGATTCCTCCATTGGCAGTTACCGTGTATTATTACAATATACACTCGTGACTATGACGCAAGTCAGTCATTAGTGTGACAGATTACAGGTAACTATCTCTATCTACAGTATACTCGAGTAGCAGCACGTGTGCTTTTCTCTTGCTGCATCAAAAGAAAAACACTGAAGTTCTACAGTCCTGTAATCCAATCCATGAACAATGGCTGTTCCCACAAGTTGCCAATTCCAAGCGACAGATGCAGTACGCACATACGCGTGCTTTGTGCTTGATTTAAGCGTATATTCTGAAAATTATATTTCTTACTTGCTTGTGTAGAATCAATCGCTTACCACTGCCATCAGCCATGACAACTCGCAACAAACGGAACAAAAATTCGCTAAATAACTCACTACGATCACTTTCAATCCTCGCACTGGGTACGACATTCATAGCAGAGCGCTCCGAACACTACTGAACGCTCATTGGCTGTCGGAGAATGCGTGACGTAGATGCGCAGAACGAGCATAAACTCGTCTGCCATCGTTTGTAGTGGTAATATCCACAAGCTCTCGGTCGAGTGCTCCTCGGCTATCGTCAGGTGCTGACTGTTGTGTGATTGCTGCTGACATATATAGCGGCAGTAACAACTGGTGTCAGCACCATATAAAGTAATGTTGTCGTTGCGCGTCTACCTCAGCCTTCTGACGGCCGAGTCCCAAGCTGTGCACAGCTGCAAACCGCCCTCTTTATTAAAGGCTCTGTCACAAGTTTTTATCTCGATCCCTTCCTTTATGACAATTTTTATCCAGTGGCAATAATACGTGCATTCGATAAATCCAAGTTTCCCCACGTCTCTGATTCCGCGTTTAACTTTAAGCATCCTGCAACTGATTGAGGGAATCAGTTCACGACAAGGCCAAGGTACATATGACACTAACATGATCTGTAATCTTCAAAGAAGCTTTCTGTGATTGTATGGTTTCCTTCTTTGTAAATTTTTGGTGAATACATTGGGAACTCCAACTATGTTTCTGAGAATTAATTATGGTACGCTCTTTTTGAATATCTAAGATTTTTACAAGTACCCGATCTACAAGTATTGTATTGCTTCAGGTAGAACGCTCTCTGCCGGCCGCTGTGGCCGAGCGGTTCTAGGCGCTTCAGTCCGGAGCCGTACTGCTGCTACAGTCGCAGGTTCGAATCCTGCCTCGGGCATGGATGTGTTTGTTGTCCGTAGGTTAAGTTAGGTTTAAGTAGATCTAAGTCCAGGGGACTGATGACCTCAGATGTTAAGTCCCATAGTGCTTGGAGCCATTTGAATTTAGAACGCTCTCTGTTCATCATAATCTAATGTTCATGTAACAAAAGTTAGTTCTGTTGTAATATTATGTTCGAGTATTCTGGACATGCCCTCTTAGGCCAAGACGTGGGAACACATAATCCAGCCAGAAACAGGTCGAACAAGATCTTTTTGGAGATCCAGGTGTTAGGATGTGAGGAGCATTATGTTGTATGGGCGTGCTCACTTCCAAATCTTTGAGCACGGTACATAAACCGGTCATCATTATTGTGGCACTGTACTTTACATCTACATCTATACTCCACAATCCACCATACGGTGCGTGGCGGAGGGTACCTCGTACTTCTCTCCCTGTTCCACTCCCAAACAGAACGAGGGAAAAATGACTGCCTATATGCCTCTGTACGAGCTCTTATCTCTCTTATCTTATCTTTGTGGTCTTTCCGCGAAATGTAAGTTGGAGGTAGTAAAATTGTACTGCAGTCAGCCTTAAATGCTGGTTCTCTAAATTTCTTCAGTAGCTATTCACGAAAAGAACGCTTCCTTTCCTCCAGAGACTCCCACCCGAGTTCCTGAAGCCTTCCGTAACACTCGCGCGATGATCAAACCTACCAGTAACAAATCTAGCAGCCCGCCTCTGAATTGCTTGTATGTCCTCCCTCAATCCGACCTGATAGGGACCCCAAACGGTCAAGCAGTACTCAAGAATAGGTCGTCTTAGTGTTTTATAAGCGGTCTCCTTTGCAGATGAACCACACCTTCCGAAAATTCTACCAATGAACCGAAGACGACTATCCGCCTTCCCCACAACTGCCACTACATGCTTGTCCCACTTCATATCGCTCTGCAATGTTACGCCCAAATGTTTAATCGACGTGACTGTGTCAAGCGCTACACTACTAATGGAGTATTTAAACATTATGCGATTCTTTTTCGTATTCAACTGCATTAATTTACATTTATCTATATTTAGAGTTAGCTGCCATTCTTTCCACCAATCACAAATCCTGTCCAAGTCATCTTGTATCCTCCTACAGTCACTCATCGACGACACCTTCCAGTACACCACAGCATCATCAGCAAACAGCCGCACATTGTTTTCCACCTTATCCAAAAGATCATTTATGTAGATAGAAAACAACAGCGGACCTACCACACTTCCCTGGGGCACTCCAGGTTATACCCTCACCTCCAATGAACACTCACCATCGAGGACAACGTACTGGGTTCTGTTACTTAAAGCCGGCTAGTGTGGCCGAGCGGTTCTAGGCGCTTCAGTTTGGAACCGCGCGACCGCAACGGTCGCAGGTTCGAATCCTGCCTCGGGCATGGATGTGTGTGATGTCCTTAGGTTAGTTAGGTTTAAGTAGTTCTAAGTTCTAGGGGACTGATGACGTCAGATGTTAGGTCCCATAGTGCTCAGAGCCTTTTGAACCATCTATTACTTAAGAAGTCTTCGAGCCACTCACATACTTGGGAACCAATCCCACATGCTCGTACCTTAGTTAGGAGTCTGCAGTGGGGCGCCGAATCAGACGCTTTCCGGAAGTCAAGGGATATGGCATTCGTCTGATACCCTTCATCCATGGTTCAAATGGTTCAAATGGCTCTGAGCACTATGGGACTCAACTGCTGTGGTTATCAGTCCCCTAGAACTTAGAACTAGTTAAACCTAACTAGCCTAAGGACATCACACACATCCATGCCCGAGGCAGGATTCGAACCTGCGACCGTAGCGGTCACGCGGTTCCGGACTGCGCGCCTAGAACCGCGAGACCACCGCGGCCGGCCATCCATGGTTCGCAAGATATCATGTGAAAAAAAAGGGCGAGTTGCGTTTCGCAGGAGCGATGCTTTCTAAAGCCATGCTGATGCATGGACAGCAGCTCCATCCACATGTGCGTGTTTTCAGTGACACATTCGGCCCTGGCTTCGTTCTTGTAGATGACAATGCGCGACCGTATCGAACTGCATAGGTGGAGTGGCTCAAAGAAAGTGAGGATATTCGCAAATGGTCTGACCAGCTCGATCCACCGACTTACGTCCCATCGAGCACGTGTGTGAAGTGTTGGGGAGACGTGTGGAACAACGTCCACACGCATCAACAATCATCCACAAATTGTCAACCGCGCTGGTGGAGGAATGGTACGCCCCACCGCAACATCATTGTGGCTAGCGTGGGAGCTCGTTGCAGAGCATGCACTGCCGTCTGAGGCGATCATACACTCTACCAAGAACGATGTCCCGCGTTTTCTAATGACTGAAGAACCGTCATGAATCAAAAATGGTTCAAATGTTCCGGATCACTATGGGACTTAACTTCGGAGGTCATCAGTCCCCTAGAACTTAGAACTTGAAACGTCCCCTTAGAAAAATTAATGAATTACTGTGCTGATAAACCTCTTACATTATTTGATTTTCAAACAGCTGAGCAGAACTAAACGTACTCAGACATATCGCTCTTTACCTATTCTGATCAACACTAAACTGAAACAATATTTTTAGCGCAACGCAATCTGACTTTCATTAATCCCTACAAAAGAATGGCCCTGACTAACATTAACCTATACCTTTCACAAATCACTTACCTTCTCTTTCTGTCTTTCTTAATTACCAGTTTTAATATCGATCCTGGCAGGGTCGTCATATGAAACGTCCCCTTAGAAAAATTAATGAATTACTGTGCTGATAAACCTCTTACATTATTTGATTTTCAAACAGCTGAGCAGAACTGAACGTACTCAGACATTTTGCTCTTTACCTATTCTGAGATACACTAAACTGACACACAATATTTTTAGCATAATGCAATCTGACTTTCAGTAATCCCTACAAAAGAATGGCCCTGACTAACATTAACCTATACCTTTCACAAATCACTTACCTCACAAAAATCTTCGTTACTCGAACTACTGCAATGCAGCGAGCGCCACTACTGCCAGCTAAATAAAACATTCTAACTACTGAAGGCACTAACCACTGACAGGCATAGTTAGCAAATGAAAGATTTTGATAGATAACAAACAATGTATATACCTTAATAGTGTTCAAAAGTCATTATATATATATATATATATATATATATATATATATATATATATATATATATATATATATATCAGTATGACATCCAGTCTTACAAATTTACTCTCTCCGATGGACACACGTCCAGATCATCCGCTCTCACCTCCAACTGTGCAACGCTACGCACTGTTATCAGTCAACTGCCCAACACTACAATAGCAAATTCCAACTATGTAAACCAGCCACAGACTTCACCCAGCAGAGCCAGTGATTTTCATACAGAGCACTACGTGGCGTTAACAACATAAAAACCTAAACAGCCTACTTACAAACTATTTAAACCTAACTAACCGAAGGACATCACACACATCCATGCCCGAGGCAGGATTCGAACCTGCGACCGTAGCCGTCGCGTGGTTCCAGACTGTAGCGCCTAGAACCGCCGGGCCATTCCGCGTCATGAATCGCGGCGACTTTATGCAATTTTTATCCCATCGTCTCCCATACGTGCCTCATTGAAGACAAGTACGGTACCTTGAGTTTCACGGACAATATAAGGGCGACGAGCATTATCTTGTTGGAGCAACACATCATCTTCTTGTTGCAAGAACGGCAAAAGAACCGGTCTAACAACATTCTGCACATACAGAGCGCTGGTTAGCGTTCCCGTGAAAAACACCAAAGGTGAACGATAGATGTAGCTTGCCATACCCCAGACCATAAGGCGTGGAATGGGGCCAGTGAGTTTTGGATGAATGCTTTTACGAGGCAGCGCTCACCAGGTCTACATTGTACATGCAGACGATCATCACTTGTATGCAGGCAGAGTCGGTTTTCATCGTTGAAAACCATGGTGAACCATTGCATTTTCCAAGTGATACCCTGACGGCACCAGTCGAGACGTCCACTTCGGTGCCGTGACGTGAGTGGAAGAAGGGCTAGAGGCGTGCCTGCCAGTAGTGCCACTGGTAATAACAGGTACGCAACAATCGCGTCTACACGTGTGGGCTCAAAAGCCCACTTTTGTGTGCTGTGGTAGTTGTACGATCTACCACAACTGCCCTTACAATATGACGGTGGCGGTGGGCGCCTATGCTACGTGGACTTCCAGAACCTCGTCTCCTGGTGTGAGAATGTTCCACTTGACCACTGATACCAGCATCATTGCACAACTGAAATAAGACGTCCAATTTGTGTGGCAGTTCTCCGAAAGGACCATACCGCCACTCGGAAAGCCACAATTTGATCCTTCACAAACTCGTTCAGTTGATTACGGTAAGCAGAATTTCTGTGGCATGGTTAACTGCTTCCTTCACTCGTTTGCACCAAACTGAGCCTTCTGGCTGTGAACATTCGGATAAACGCTATATGCGCTGGCTCCTTTGTGACGGTCGTCCTTCACTTTGTGTGCACCTGTCCCCCAGCCGCTGCGCCAAGCATCTATACTTCCTTGCGAAACTACAAGCGCAGGTGACTTCTGCAAGCTAACATCCCAAAGATGTTCGGGCTCACATGCGGCTCCCCTTCATGGAAATGTCTTGGCTCAAACTCGTCTAGGCGTTGAACAGCACTTGTCGCGTTACACGCTCTAAATTAAACACTTGTGATCCTTTGATTAAATAGTCTGACTAATGGCAATTTTGCGAAATACAAAGTTAATATAACACATAATAACAGTAATAATAATACCGGGAACTAAATTAACGACCCATAAAAGATGTAGGCCATTCAGTTGTGATTTGGCTAGAATAATGTTTATTCAGGAAGCAAACAAATAGCGAAAGTAGTCGTATTCAGAGTTACTGTTACACTCGAGCGCATGTCCATTTGACGCAGTTCGATCATTCACAGTCTCATCGCGAAACGCAAGTCAAATACTCCACCTAGTCATTTACACGAAAAGTTCACACCAGGCGCGCGGCTGCTCACCGCTCAGAGACTAAGTCCCACGATACCACACAACGCGAAATTTTCTAAGTCGTTTCACTTCCTAGCTTCCTAAAGACTGACTGTCCGCTTTCGCGTCTAAATCCGAACTGTTGCTCTCTGCCAATCCCCGGTGGCGTTTTCCCGCTCGCCGAACATCAAAAATGGTTCATATGGCTCTGAGCACTATTGGACTTAACATCTGAGGTCATCAGTCCCCTAGACTTAGAACTACTTAAACTTAACTAACCTAAGGACATCACACACATCCATGCCCGAGGCAGGATTCGAACCTGCGACTAAAGCAGCACGCGGTTCCGGACTGAAGCGCCTAGGACTGCTCGGCCACAACGGTCGGCCGAAGATCTTCGCTTAACTGACTAGGGCAGTTCCTTTTCCTGAGGCCGTCCATCTGATTGGCTACATCTTATTCTACATCATTTTACATTTTAACATATTTAAATAAACAAAGCTTGACCACTTTCACGTTCTAAATAAAGTAACAATAATATCCATTATATAATAAACGTTAAATTTTTTTACATCAAACCAATACAATTTCCTTCTTAGCTTTGAATGTCGCGACCAGTTGCCTTGCACCAATGTGCCTTCTAAGAAATAAATAAAGAACAAAAGTAACTATTATGCACTAAACTTTACAACAAATATTCTGTTACCTATGATTCATTAAGGTGTCATGCTGTCATCGTTCAATATGTTTTGTGTGGAGGAAATGATGATCTGATGCTTAACTGAAAATACTGATAATTTAAATTTACTACATCTTTTAAGCAAATAAAGTTACAGAGTTGATATTTACAACATTTGTCATTTTAATGATGTTCTTCTATATGAAATGTTGATCGTTTGGATCGACCAAAGCGTTCAGATTTTAGCATTCAGATCTTTGTTACAAAACTTGTTAATTTCGCTTTAACAGTAAATCCTAAAGTATCATAGATATGCTCAATATTCAAGTTTTATTGGGATCACCATGAAAATTTATGAAGGGTGGTAGATTAAAATAACTGTGGCTTAATTCCCTGAATTACTACAGAATTAAATAGTTTTCATAAATGTTTCCGTTTATGGCCAATCTTAGGCCCTCCATATTTAACACTTCAATGCTTCCCTAGGTTTCCCTATGACGTAGGTTCTCGTCTGTCTCACTCGCACACAACAGCGCTTAGGCCTGAACAGCCTAGCCTCATTCAGCACAGTAGGCGCCCGTGGACTTTCTTCATCTCGTGGCGAATCTGTGCTATCTGTGGCCCACTGTCCTGGACGACAGGGTTCCTTTCACGATTCCTGAGGGCTGACTCTTTCGGCCATGTACTTAAATGAGAGAGAAATTCTCGTTAAATAACAGTTCCACCCACTCATGGCCTCGTCTGGGATTTGACCCAGATGCCTCCTGCACCCAATCCAGGAATCATACATCTACAATGTCATTATGTCGTCTTTTCGCCTGCACCCAAACCAGGAATCATACCCCTATAATGGCACAATGCTATCTGTTGGCGGACGACATTTAAACCATTATCAGCACATCTACTACACCCCAGGTGGTATTGGCCGTCATCGGATCAAATTCGATGTCGTTTTTCCACTTGTACTACTTTTTTTCCGGCAGCGTAGATTCGTGTGACTCAGTGGCCGTATACAAGTCCTTCAACTGGACGCCAGTTCTGCGATTTGCATGTCCTTGATCTACCACACTTGTAGAACCGGGAAAACGGTACCTGCAGTTTAATGTGGCATCAGAACCATGTAGTTACTCCTGGGGACTTCTCACATTGTGAAGAGGTGAAAGCTGTACTGAAGGCAGACAGAAAATTTACGTGGTCCATCCGGGGTTCGATCCAGCGACCTCTCGGTTTCCGGGCAAGTGCTTTAATGTTAGATCACCATGTCTGATCACTTACCAATGACGTAAGATGCTTTCATGCATCTGTTGGAAATGAGCTTGTGAAAAGTCCAAACGGCAAGCAGTAATTTGAGGGATCTTGAAATACTTCACCAACAACAGTTTTACGAGGTGCGACAATAAAGTAATGAGACGGGTGAAAAAAAAATATTGCTTACCGTTTTAGTCAAGTTTAGTGTTGTCTCCTTCAAAGTAGTTCCCTTCTAATTTCACACACTTTTTCCATCGCTTCTGCCATTGATGGTAACATTTCTAGAGCTCATCTTCTGTAGTAGCCTCAAGACCCTCGTCACAGCTTTTTTGGACATCTTTTGTTGTTTGAAAATGGTGTCCCTTGACCGCCGTTTTGACTCTCGGAAATAGAAAAAAGTCGCACAGAGCGATATCTGGTGAATAAAGTGGCTGTGATAGTACTGAAATTGGTTTTTATCGTGATGCAGAAACCAATTATGAGCAATGTTGGCACGGAAACGAAGAACTCTTCTACGAAGTCTTTCTAAAATTTCTTTGTAGTAATATTGGTTAACTATTTGTCCAGGAGACACCCACTCTTTATGAACAATTCCCTTGGAATCAAAGAAGCACACAAGCATGCATTTCACTTTTGACTTTGACATGTGGGCTTTTTTTTCGTCTGGGTGATCCATTTGACCACCATTGTGAACTTTGGCCTTTTGTTTCTGGATCTTACTGAAAAAACAACTTTCATCACCAGTGATAACACGGCTCAACACTTCTGGATTGATTTCCGTTTGCTCTAACAGATCGGCTACCACATTTTTCCGTGTTTCTCACTGTTGTGTTGTGAGGATTTAGGGGACCATTTTTGCACAAATCTTTCTCATACCAATATCTTCAGTTATTATTAGACGAACCATTTCTCGACTGCTTTTCAGTTCTTCTGCAATCATTTTCACGGATAATCTTCGACCAGATCGTACGAATTCACACACCCTGGTCAAGTTGACATCCGTCCGTGAGATTGACGGTCGTCCACTGCAGTCTTCATCTTCAGCATTCGTCCTGCCTTCACTAAACATTTTGTGCCAACGAAAAACTTGAGCTCTTGACATGACCTCCTCTCCAAAAGCCTTCTGAAGCTTGCCATAAGTTTTCGTCGCGTTTTCACCCAATTTAACGCAAACCGACATGCTATACCGTTGTGCAATATTATGTGGTTCCATTTCCGTGACAACAGACACAAACACGTGTTAACTTATTACAGCACAACTCACGACTGAGCAGTTGCATCGATGTGCCGCTTGCACTAGAAGTAGTTTATACACCAACGTCAAAGATATTGTGCCTACGCAAGCCACCAGGGTGGTCACATCTTGCAGAGAAAATCAGTCTCATTACTTTTTTGTCGAATCTCATATGAACAAAACTTGAAAATAAAGAGAAATTTGAAAAATATTCAAATGTTTTGTGAAATGTTGTGCAAACTGGAGGTGGGAGAAAGGGAAGAGAAGGGAAGGAACTATTGGTGTCAGCTGCAGTACGATATGATTTATCTAAAAATTGGTATTAAAGCAAATTAGAGAAACATTTGACGCTCCTTTGAATAATGCTCGACATCGTTTGCAGGAAATGAGTTGCCAAATGAGAATTTAATGAATAAGAATATTTAGCTGCTTGACTTTCCGTAGCAATAGTGTCTCAGTTAATAAGACATTTTACCGCTTGATTTCTCATAGCAGTAACACGTCAACTGATACGACATTTTACCACTTGATTTCTCATAGAAATGCCATCTCAAGGCCACACAACGACAGAGTGCATGATCTATGTAAGTCGCCAGATAAATATTTTATAATAGTCTTTAAAACTGTAAGTTAAACATCAAATTTTGAATTGTCGATCTATGCCTTATTTACTGTACATCATGGGTGGCCAAGACTAAGGCTCGCAGATGTCCCCCGACACGAGTGCCACGGTGCCAATTCCCTCCAGCACTACTTCAGACATTAGTCGAGTCCATGCCATGTTGTGTTGCGGCACTTCTGCGTGCTCGAGGGTGTCCTACACGATATTAGGCAGGCGTGTCAGTTTCTTTGGATTTTCGGTGTACAACGTACTAATTAAAAAAGTCTGCAAAAAAAGTAATTGCATATGTATAACGTATTCTCGGCTTATGTGTGACGTCTGTGTAAGATCTCGAAATTTCGACGAATCGTCTTTGTAAGAAACAAATGACTGTCATGGGAAACCCGTAGGCGGCTTGTGATTGGTCAGCGCACGTCATCATAACGTCATGCTGCCAGAGATTGTGCCTATATCTTCACTAGTGGTGCTGCGCTCTCGAAGATAAACACTTCAGAGATTTTCTCTGCGTATTCTCAGCGTCGAGAGTTCACTTCCACACAACTCTAAGTTCATAGCCTACGTCTCTGTTGAAGATGTTCTCGTATATTCTGCTTCATGCCATTATGTAGACGCGTGGGACAATAGTTTAGTCTGATCAAACATTATTGTGTGTTTGTTTGAGAGATTCCGTTCAGCAGAAGGTAATATCTCAAGTTCTCGACTTTTATGTGCCTACAGTGTTCTGCACAGCAGTAACGTTACGGCTGTACTGAACGATGTTGTCACTTTCCCGAGGTACAGTATCTCCTTTATCATCTTGAAGGTCGGAAAATGGCTTTTTTGTCTCTTCTTTCCAGGACCCTACCTGTTTTTCCAGATGTAGCAGACAGGAAGGACCAAGAACAATAGGTAGATCTTTCTTAGTGAGCGCAAATTTTATGTCTAGAACCCCACAGCCATTCTCTCTGAAAATATAGTTGAGAAGGTTAGTTCCGGAATCCAGGTGAATCTTGACGCCAACAGTTCTGTATACTGACGTATTTCAAGCAGCTCTCTTCGAAACCGGGTAGTGAAAAACCTGTGCGCCGAGATTATATCAGTATGCGTCGACTTGTTATATACAGAATGACCAAGACGCCCAACCGTTTTTTGTTCATCCAAAACATATGAAAACTGAAGCTTTCCTTGTCTCTCTGTTTTGACAGTGAACCAAATGTTATGATGCATGCTATTCACGTGATTGATGAACTGAGCTTCTGCGTCATGCTGCCAGACCATCAATGTGTCGTCAACACAATGAAACTGGTGGAGCTATAGCCGTCCAGACACTTAAAATCTGCACCTAATTCACCAGTGATACACCGTTTGTTATATGGTAAATATGTTGGAGTTCCTTGGCAAAAGTAATGGACAGAGTATATGTACATTTTCTTTTACCATCTTTTAAGCTGTACCTAATTAGGGTACGTGTCGCGCAAATGAAAACGTGTTTCCTGGTATGGCTGCGCTAAACTTGAAGTCTACAAATTGCGAAACTTATTAGTGGTTTGTGTGGCTTTTGTCCGGTATACTTGCTGGTGAAACTTGGAATATTGTGAACGCTACACTTACTTTCGATGTTGCAGGTTCAATTGAATCGTTCGATTTAACATTCATAAATGTAGCAGTATTACCACCGATTCCGGAAGGGTAGGCATGCCGGTCCCCGGCACGAATCCGCCCTGCGGGTTAGTGTTAAGGACCGGTGTGCCGGCCAGTCTGTGAATGGTTTTTAAGGCGGTTTCCCATCTGCCTCGGCGAATGCAGGCTGGTTCCCCTTATTCCTCCTCAGTTACAGTATGTCGGCGATTGCTGGGCAAACACTTTTTCCACGTACGCGTACACCATTATTACTCTACCACACAAACATTGTAGCTACACTCCCACGGGGGTCCACTGGGGGCAGAACCGCACAGTAACCCTTGGTTCGGTGTGGGGCGGCGGTGGGGTGAGTGGACTGCTGTAGCCTGTAGTGGGGTTGTGAACCACTGACAGCTACGGCGAGGACGAAGCCTCTCCATCGTTTCTAGGTCCCCATTTCAATACAATACGTTACAATACAATTATAACCAGTTTTAAAAAATACACACTTCTAGAGTCATACACTACTGGCCATTAAAATTGCTACACCACTAAGATGACGTGCTACAGACGCGAAATTTAACCGACAGGAAGAAGGTCCTGTGGTATGCAAATGATAAGCTTTTCAGAGCATTCACACAAGGTTGGCGCCGGTGGCGACACATACAACGTGCTGACATGAGGAAAGTTTCCAACAGATTTCTCATACACAAACAGCACTTGACCGGCGTTGCATGGTGAATCGTTGTTGCGATGCCTCGTGTAAGGAGGACAAATGCGTACCATCACGTTTCCGACTTTGATAAAGGTCGGATTGTAGCCTATCGCGATTGCGGTTTATCGTATCGCGACATTGCTGCTCGCGTTGGTCGACATCCAATATTAGAGGAATATGGAATCGATGGGTTCAGGAGGGTAATACGGAACGTCATGCTGGATCCCAACGGCCTCGTATCACTAGCAGTCGAGATGACAGGCATCTTATCCTCATTGCTGTAACGGATCGTGTAGCCACGTCTCAATCCCTGAGTCAACAGATGGGGACGTTTGCGAGACAACCATCTGAAGGAACAGTTCCACGACGTTTGAGCAGCATGGACTATCATCTCGGAGACCATGGCTGCGGTTACCTTTGACGCTGCATCACAGACAGGAGCGCCTGCGATGGTGTACTCAGTGACGAACCTGTGTGCACGAATGGCAAAACGTCAGTTTTCGGATGAATCCAGGTTCTGTTTACAGCATCATGATGGTCGCATCGGTGTTTGGTGACATCGCGGTGAACGCACATAGAAAGTGTGTATTCGTCATCGCCATACTGGCGTATCACTCAGCGTGATGGTACGGGGTGCCATTGGTTACACGTCTCAGTCACCTCTTGTTCGCATGGACGTTAAATTTCAGATGTGTTACGACCCGTGGCTGTACTCTTCATTAGATCCCTGCGAACCTCTACATTTCAGCAGGATAAAGCAAGACCGCATTTTGCAGGTCCTGTACGGGCCTTTCTGGATACAGAAAATGTTCGACTGCTGCCCTGGCCACCACATTCTCCACATCTCTCATCAATTGAAAACGTCTGGTCAATGGTGGCCGAGCAACTGGCTCGTCACAATACGCCAGTCACTACTGTTGATGAACTGTGGTATCATGTTGAAGCTGCATGGGCAACTGTACCTGCACACGCCATCCAAGCTCTGTTTGACTCAATGCTCAGACGTATCAAGGCCGTTATTACGGCCAGAGGTGGTTGTTCTGGGTACTAATTACGCAGGATCTATGCACCCAAATTTCGTGAAAATGTAATCACATGTCAATTCTAGTATAATATATTTGTACAATGAATACCCGTTTATTATCTGCATTTCTTGTTGGTGTAGCAATTTTAATGGGCAGTAGTGTATTTATACGCTGGTTGACGTATTTAATAATAACACTGACTGTAAGAACCCACACTAATGTAACGTGAGGTGGCTAAGCTAGAGATTGAACCTCTCTACAGTCACGAACGAATGTTATGCGGCCCATGCCGTATGTAAGCATTGATTTATTTTGGGAATTTTGGGATCCCCTTTCAGTTTGACTGAAGAGTGCTGCTTGTGGGAAACCTTTATATATCAGTTAAAGATGTGGTAAAGTGCTTGGTCGCATTTTCTCGAAAGAAACTGCGGCGACGAAAATTACTGCCACTGAGAGTAAATTACCTAAAAAAAAAATCAGCCTATCAGTAAGTATTGCATCCTTAATTTAAAGCAACGCAAAGTATGTGTGTGCGAAAATAAATAGGTTTTTAATGTATGTGTATGAGATTTCAGTGTATCTACATTAATCATCTGTAGATATTCCCTTCTAAATCTACAGTCGTAGGAATTCCTTAACAGGTGTTTCAAATACGTTTCCGTCGGAATGGTAGCTACGTACGATAGCTGAAAGGACATAGACCAATAATCGTTACCACGTAAGTGAATGTCAACTGCACGACAAAATCTAAAAGCGACGGCCGATTGGCTGGTGTTATTATTTCCCCCTCAAGGGTTCAGCTTTAGCCGATACCAAGATCATTTTGCTTCACGATGACCATGGGATCATAAACTGCAACAGCCTTTTGTTTAATTGCCGTTACAATGCAAAATACAATAATTGAAAATACGACGTTTCCTTGAAGTTTAGTCTTTTTAGAAGCATTCATTTCATGATTAGTTGCATTTCGGCGCTAAATACAGTTCAGTAGGGTGCGTGAAACAGTATTGCTGGATCTCGTTAGCGCCTGTTGGTTATACAACCCAGCGTTTCAGCAGCAGCGGTTCGGTCAGTCCAACACTCGACGCCACGTAGTGACGTCAACGTCCATATCTTCCCAATACAATACAATTTAGCGTCTACGCCTATTGATTTCACCTTATGCTACTCTGTTTTGTGTTTTCCCATACATTATTAAAATTATCGTTTTTTATTATCTTTTAATCTTCTATTGAGCCTCTCCTTTCGCCAGTAAGAACAATTATCTTGGTGCAACGGTGCCGTTACTATGCGTCTATCATGCGAAAAGCCCTGTGAAAGCTATATCGCTGGCTTCCCACATGTTATGAACCTCGGCTCGAGCTACTCAACTATTTTAAAAGTAGTTTCTGGTTATGTACCATTCATTTTTTTGTGCAGTACAAGCGCGGATATCGTAATTGACTTTATCGATAACCATTCCGTCATATGCAGTATGGCCAATCAATTGATGAAAAATGTATACGCCTTAGATATAGTTTCTAATCACTAGCGCTATATTGTCAAACCATTTTTAAAACCTCCGAGACTTTATGAGAGGTTACGGAAAACTTTTCCTTGACCAACTTTTACAAAACACAAGAGCATCATCAAATTAGGGCTTAAATGTGCAATATGTATCACTGCTGCCAATCCAAATTTTGTTTATAGCTTTTACAGAACACAAGAGCATCATAAAATTAGGTCTTTAATGTGTAATATGTGTCACTGCTGCCAATCAAAATTTTGTTTACAGTTTAGAGCCAGATCCCGAGGATGTATCCTCGTCTGGCCCCTCCATAACGTTTACATTTACCCTATCTAATGTATCTGCTGACCTAGATAACCTCTTTGACTTGTTTCGTTATCCCTATAGTTTTCTCTACTGCGTGCTTAACTAATTCAGGGTGGCTCAGGGCACGTTCCATTAAACACTCCCTTCTCCTGTAAGCATTTTGCATTAAGTTTCTTTACTCGTATGTTCCTTCTGCGGGCAAAATATATAGGCGCAATCAAGACGGCCGGCCGCTGTGGCCGAGCGGTTCTAGGCGCTTCAAATCGGAACCACGTTGCTGCTACGGTCGCAGGTTCGAATCTTGCCTCGGGCATGGATGTGTGTGATGTCCTTAGGTTAGTTAGGTTTAATTAGTTCTAAGTCTAGGGGACTGATGACCTCAGATGTTAAGTTCCATAGTGCCTAGAGCCATTTGAACCAATCAAGACGTTTCCGTTCGAAGTCCGCACAGCACAGAATCGGTATGCCACTCACTCAAAATCGTCATCAGCGTTGAGGCAACCACCCACCGACGCACCAGATTGAAAATACTCGTTTGGTAGCTGCACATGCTCTTCCGACAGGAATCGTCAACCTTCAAGGCCTTTTTTAAGGGACCGAAGGTGTAACTATTTCATGGACTATACGGCGGGTACTCGAGTGTCTCCCAGTTCAAATGGTTCAAATGGCTCTGAGCACTATGGGACTCAACTGCTGTGGTCATAAGTCCCATAGAACTTAGAACTACTTAAACCTAACTAACCTAAGGACATCACACACATCCATGCCCGAGGCAGGATTCGAACCTGCGACCGTGTCTCCCAGTTGAGATGGTCTGCAAAGGACTTGACGCACCATTCCACAACGGTGGTTCTCAGACATGCTGTTCCGTACATATTCATTCTCTGGGTGCCTACCTGCGTTTTTCCTTCGTCAACCAAGAAAAGAATAACAACATGTTGGCTCTGTTTTGATGCGTTTGGTAATAACTTCGCCATAGTTCACATTTTTGCATTTTCCTCGGGTACGTCGGAAAGACATGAATGCTAAACTACTCCTTTGCCTACACTTCGGTGCCTATATACCCGCGTTGGAGTGCCCTACTTTGCATGTATGCTGCACCAAGGCCCTTAAACGGAAATTTTTGATCGTCCCTTATACGTCGTATCCCACGGAAACTTGCCAAATTCTCGAAAATTCAGAAAACTTTAAATTTACAGGAACTCAGTAGTACTAATAGACTGTACCCTATGTGTTCGAGAAACTTAAACTCCGATTGTGGAAGTACACCGCGACAGTTAGTGATTGCTTGCGGTCTACGCATGGTCACTCAGAAGGTTCCTCACAAAACAAAGCAATCTTTGAAACTATCAGCGAAGAACAGAAGAAAAGGAATACTATTTGTACTACCGGAGTTTGGTTAGTTCGTTGATTACATTAGATTTCAGTGTTCTACTAATGTCCCAAGACTGTTGCTTGCAAGTTATGGACACACAGGTGGCGATAGTGAATAGCCACTCATCTCTAAAAACGAAAATATTTATTTATCTGTTTTTGGCATACAAATGACGTAGAGCTGGAACCTTGTTACATAGTCGACGCTTGGTTTGTGAATTAGCATACACTATCTTTATGACGTATCTGATGTACAAGGATCTACACGCCATGCTGTAATCCATTGATATACAGGGTGTGCATAAATTATTGAAAGTGTTCCAGGACTTTATGTACACCCTGTACATACATCAACAATCGACTAGTAATTCCAAGAGAAAAAACATATACGAAAATGAATTACCAATGTGAAAATTTGTCCAACATAAATTTCTTATACAAATCTTCTCAGTAATGTGGCTTCCACAATGGATTAGAAAAAGCCTAATTTAATGTAGAATCACACATGAGAATTCTCTCAGCTGCTAAGTTATACAGTTATATCCATAAATTAAAATTATTACAGCTATCCATTGTAGCTTTATGATGGAGAGAGTTGTGATTCGAGAAGTATGGACATAGTAGAAACGAGAAAGAATCTTAGCCTGTTTAAGTATTTACACTAACTGACTTGCTATCTGTTGTATTGAGGGTACAATCAAATTGATTTAGCTCACTTCATGACATTGTATCATACGGCCAGTTTGTGTCTGTCTGATACGTATGGCGGAGGTTTTTAGGTAAGTTGCCGTGTTCGAAAAGCATAACGATTATTTGACGTCTATCGCATCTGCAGTCAATGAGCAACGTCTTTTTGGAACGAAACGATTTATATTTCAGTACTGACGGCCTCTGTGAGACCTCGGTACCCCCTCCCTTCTTACTTTTCTTTCACGTTTCGTATGGTCTCGCTTTGAGTTTAGGAATGTATTCCAGTAGCTATATGAACTGAAATCAGTGATTGACAGCTACCGACACTGTGTATTCCTTCTTCTGCAAGAACGTTTACTTGTTCATTTTGACGTACTGTCTCATGTGCCGGTAACCAAACGAAGCTAGTCGTTGTTCTGCTACGCTGAAGTTCGGCATTCATCTATATTAGGTTCGTGTTGTGAGTCTTGTTGTTTCCCTTATTGTTGACTAAGGAAATTTCTTGAGTTCGTGGTATGAAATTTGTTTAACCTTAGCATACGAACGTATGCTAACGATTTCCTTGGAGGCGCAACAAAATTACGAGATTGCTACGTCAGTTAATCAGATATTTTTGATGATTCTGACAGCCTCTAGCCGCCCAATAATTATGGTTGCTTTATGGGTTTATTAATTTTTACCAGAACGCTGTTATATTCTAAGGGAAGAACATTTTCTATATAATGACAAATTAGCTAAAAGTTTGCAAGCTTCTGTGAGGTTCTTTGCGTTTGTCAAGCTGCCTAGTACAATTTAACATGCCGCCGGCTACGATAATGTTAGCGATAGCCCTTAGTAAGAGCCCCCTGCTTTTGTATCACCGAGAGGACGATAATTTTCACTGTTAAGAACTGCATCGTACAATGCACAACTGAAAGGGCATATTTTATTACAGACGATCGATTTCAGCCTCGGATCAGGCCATCTCAGTTGTTTCATCTATTCTGGGAGCAGTCAATTTTACTAGAACAGCAATTAATATACGATCAGAATGAACAACTGCCATCCAATTTTACTACATCACAGTTAAATCAGAAGCTTTAATAAAATCGTCGCTAGAAGCAATCCGTTACATCAACTGATCTCGGATCAATATTCGCCTCAAAGCGATATGAAAATCCTTCATCTCTCTTCCGACTGTTGCTAACGTGAACTCCGAACTGCGTAGCTGATCCGTTTGAGTGGGAAGTGGGGAGAACAGTCTCCTGGCTGACGATAATAATCTGCTGATTGTCGAGGAATCCTGAACACTTGGCGCCGATGATGATGAACTCTTTTTAAATCCCGATGAATCCGCAGACTCGCTAAGACAGGAGTTTGGTTTATTGCACTGAATTGTACTACTGGCTTATGCTGTGGTTGGTAACATGGAAAGCGAGGCGATGTCATTCTTTTGCGATTGGTTCATGTAATGAGGGGTAGCGAAACAATGTGGTTTCCCATGGTGACATCAGAGGACTAGCACTGAAGTCCTAACCCCTCCTGGCCTCAACTCAATGCAGGCACACTGACATGTCAGTAGCTCAGAAGGATGGACTACCTGGCAGGAACCGTGATGTGGGATACAACATTCCTCCCCTCCTCACCCCTCTCCCTCCTCAAGGGAGGGCGGTGAAGCCTTTTCTTCTTCGGCTGCTATTCGGGCGGAGGTAGGGTGTTGGCACTGGTAGACTGCTGTTGTGCTGAGTGCTGAGCCCTCCCCCCTTCCCCCCCCCCCCCTCACCCACTCTTTCCCAGGGCAAACGCTTAGCTGGAACGTGAAGCGTTTATACTTCCGGAACGAAGTCAGAGCCGATCAATATGTTTCCGTCATGTGTCTCTACCTGCTCTCAGTACAGCCTGGCTTTGGTCAGATGATAAAACACCAACCATAGATATCACTCCTTTTTCTCTGCACCATACCTCTGAACATGAGACCAACGCATGCCGTTCACTATTGCTGAATCCTATGGTGATAGTTTTGCCCAACTGGCAGAGCACCTCTAGGGACCAAAGGGTCCTCATTTCTCGACCGTGCAACATATCTGTTGTAGATGCATCCTGGTGAGGCTAGCTTCAGGAAGAAGTAGCAAATGTATGCAAAGCATAATGAGCAGTCAGACGTGAGTTTCTTCATTTACTCATAGAACTTCCGAACGAAGCGTTCAGCGACCCTGTTTGGCCCTGGATGAAACGGTGTGTTGCGGAGGTGCTATATCCTGAGGACCATGCGGAAAGACTCGAATGCTTGGCTAGTGAACTGGGTGCCATTATCCGTAATAAAGGCCGTAAGGAGACCCTCCGTGGCGAATATATGTTTCAGAACATGGCCCACGCCCATTTCAGGATTCCTCGTAGTGTTGATTCTGACAGCGCAGGGGTAACTGGTGTGTGTCCAAAAGAATGAGCCAGTTTGTCTCAAGAAAGGGTTCATTGTAATGGAGGTGAAGTCGGCTCCAGGAATCCATTGCCCCAGGCACGCAAAGAAGAATACCGTGATTCAAAGTCCTCATTCTCACCCTTGACCTGAAGCTGTCTGCTTGAATCTTGAACGATGAAGCTTGGCTGCTTCAAAAAATCCACTCCCGTGAAATTAGTCACTGTATGTAATTGCCTTACTAGAAGCAGAGGCTGCACTTTTTTGTTTTTATTTTTGGCATTCACAATATGAATTGTCTGATCACTTGCCATGGAAATTGGATAAATGTGAAGCACCAATAAAAGCATAAGTAGCACTGTTTACGGTAATTTTCGAGGAACTAGAGTCAAGTTTAAATTGAATATTGCGTCCATTCAACTCAGCATCTACTAACATTGCTTTAACAGAGCCGCGGATGCAGAAAAGTCCGTAAAAGTCTAAATCGCAAACATAATTTTATTTTGTGTATGGTTTCGGCTTATCTATAAGCCATATTCTGATCTATAAAATAGAAAACTGCATCCAAGAAATACAGGAGTTTGAAACGTTAATGTAAAAGTTTCATCACACGATACATGCCATAGCAAAATACAATGATTAGAGCACAACTGCCAAACGGAAGGACACATTTTCATAATTTTTGTGAGCAGGATCTTTTGCTATGTAATCCAATGGGACAATGTTGTAAATTATCACAAAAACATATTTAAATCGTGACAGTAATAATATAGTGCAAGAATACATAAAAAGAAAATATTAGTTGAGATTAAAACTCTTATCTGGAATAGTAGGTCGTCATATGTAATGCACACTGACAGAATCAGGCAGTTTACGTATGTAGATACTGCGAGCATATTTGCCACATTATGTTATTCTCAGTTAACGTCAGAAAGAGTGACTGTTATCGACTCTGTAGAACATTATGCCTATTCTAAACAAGAAATTAGTATTGTCTAACATTGAAAATAAACATTTTGTGTCTTCCATGGCACAAGCCTCGGTTAACAAGAAAGTGTACATGCTGCGTCAGGCAGAAGACTAACCGATTCTGTGCTTGTAGGCAGACAAGTTCTGCCAGACGGCACTGATAACTATTTTTTCTCTTGGCAGAACTAACGAACAGATAATTTACTGACTTTAGACTCAATATTTGCTGCCTATTTGCCATAACAAGGCATCATGAAAGTGTTAGAAATAACAGTAAACGCATATATCAGATGTGTAATTTCAATTAAATATAAATACACTTCAAAAGATCTATAAGCAAGTGCAAAAGCCAGGTGACAGGCATAAAGCCATAGTACATTCTCTGATAATAACACGATATGTAATCGGGTGCACCACGTTGTTCTGCAGTGTGCCGTAACTTTGACTTCAGTATTCGAAGATCAAGTGTTAACATTTACGAAAAGTCATGGGATACCTCCTAATATCGTGTCGGCCTTCCTTTCGCCCGATGTAGTACAGCAACTCGACGTGGCGTGGACTCAACAAGTCGCTGGAAGTCTCCTGGAGGAATATTGAGCCATGCTGCCTCTATAGCCGTCCATTACTGTGAAAGGAGTGCCGCTGATGGGTTTTGTCCACGAACTGACCTCTCGATTATGTCCCGTGAATGTTCAAAAAAATTGGCTCTAAGCACTATGGGACTTGACATCTGAGGTCATCAGTCCCCTAGACTTACAACTACTTAAACCCAAATAACCCAAGGACATCACACACATCCATTCCCGAGGCAGGATTCGAACCTGCGACCGTAGCAGCAGCGCGTTTCCGGACTGAAGCGCCTAGAACCGTTCGGCCACAGTGGCCGCCCCGTAAATGTTCGATAGGATTCATGTCGGGCTATCTGAGCCTCCAAATCATTCGCTAAAATTGTTCAGAATATTCTTCATACCAACCGCGAACAATTGTCGCCAAGTGGCATAGCACGCTGTCATCTATAACAATACCAGAGTTGTTTGGGAATATGAAGTCAATGAATTGCTGAAAATGGTCTCCAGGTAGCCGAATATAATCATTTCAAGTCAATGGTCGGTTTAGTTGGACCAGAGCATGCAGTCCATTTCATGTAGACATAGTCCACACCATTATGGAGCCACCATCAACTTGCACAATGCCCTGTTGACCACCTGGGCCTATGGATTCGTGGGGTCTGCGCCACACTAGAGCCATACCATCGACTCTTACCAACTGAAATAGGGACTCATGTGACCGTGCCACGGTTATCCACTGCTCTACGGTTCAACCGATATGGTCACGAGCCCAGGAGAACTGCTGCAGGCAATGTCCTATTGTTAGCATATGCACTCGCGTCCATAGTCTGCTGCTATACCCCTTTAACGCCAAATGTAGCCGCATTTTTCTAACGGATACGTTCATCGTACGCCCCACCCTTGATTTCTGCGGTTATTTAACGCAGTGCTGCTTGTCTGTTAGCACTGACAACTCCACGCAAACGCCGCTCTCTCGGTCGTTAAGTGAAGGCTGTCGGTCACTGCGTTGTCCGTGGTGAGCGGTAATGACTGAAATGTGTTATACTCGCACACACTTAATAGCTCTAGCTCTCGAAGTATTGAATTCCGTAATGATTTCCGAAATGGAATGTCCCATGGGTTGAGCACCAACTACCATTCCGTGATCAGTCAGCTAATTCCCATCGTGCGGCCATAATAACATCGCACACCTCTTCACACGAATCACCTGAGCACAAATGACAGCTCCGCCAATGCACTGCCCCTTTATATCTTCTGCAAGAGATATTACCGCCATCTGTGTATGTTGACATAGCTACGCCATGACTTTAGTCACCTCAGTGTAGTATATGGAAGTAACTGGGGGATAACATTAGCAACATAGTACATTTACTTCTAACAAAAAGCCTCCCTGGATTCTGTTCATTTTTGTTACAAGGCGTAAAGCGATAAAAGCACATGCCTGTGGGGCCTGTTTTGGGGTTGGAGACCAGACAGCGAGGTCATCGGTCTCATCGGAATAGGGAAGGATGGGGAAGGAAGTCGGTGGTGATCTGTTAAAGGAACCATCCCGGCATTTGCCTGGAGCGATTTTGGGAAATCACGTAAAACCTAAATCAGGACGGCCGGACGTGGGATTGAACCGTCGTCCTCCCAAATGCAAGTCCAGTGTGCTAGCCACTGCGCCACCTCGCTCGGTAAAGCATATGCTTTTACATCAGTCACTAGGAGGACGACACACACAACTGTAATTAAAGTACAGTATATAGATTACAGATAAAATATACGTTATAAATTTGACATAGTCTTTAAGTGCTAACTATCGGACAGGAAGTACGAAGTCTATCCACAATGTAGGCTGAGGTCTAGGTGCTTAGTAACAATCGTGGTGTTGGTAAACGACAAGTGATCAATATATTCTACATCTGTCATTGTTATGTAAATAATATGACATACGTATATCTTTACTTGTGGAGTGGATGTCTATTAATCACGCACAGAGTACATCTCACGTCAATATAATGCATAGACCAAGGCGTCGGTGCTAAGTACAAGAAAACGAAGCATAAAACCAAAACAAAAACTGTCTATCATGGTAGAAGATTGATGTATGTCCGTTGTCCAGTTAATCAGAATGCCATAAAATAAACAGAATTACAATATTCATTGTCGGACATAGATATCCTGTGATGGTATGCTTGTTCTGTAGGAAGGTTATATTCTATATAAACAAGATAGAGGATAACCAGTCCTAAATAAATATGGAATGATAGAAAGGACAACTTATCAAAAGTGATTTTTAACGTGGTTGCATCTCACGTAGATATGCTGCTTCAATTACGTTCGGGACTGACCGGAGGTCTAAGAGTCTGGCTAAGGTAAAGCACCGTCGTAGAGGGTAGGTTTTGAATGTACTAACTTAACTCTTCCCAACGGTTCTGACCCGCCCACAGGCGTCACTGGAAGCGAATATGGAGAGGAATGTGGTCAGCAAACCACTCTCGCGGCCGTATGTCAGTTTATCAGACCGGAGCCGCTACTTCTCACTCAAGTAGCTCCTCAGTTTGCCTCATAAGGGCTGAGTGCACCCCGCTTGCCAACAGAACTCGGCAGACCGGATTGTCACCCATCCAAATGCTAGCCCAGACCGACAGTGCTTTGCTTCGGTGATCTGACAGGAACCGGTGTTACCACTGTGTTAGAGTCGTTGGTGCGTTTGATTGTACTACTGTACATTAATATTACATGGAATAAAAGATCCAAAAGCATTGAAATGTGAAATGTTGTAAGAGCATTTTAGTGGAGATCTTGGAATGTCTATAGGAGCAACTATCATGGCAGTATGCTGTAGCAACTAATCAGAGGTGTAATTAACATAAAAGTGTCAAGTAAGTAATTGCTTAAAAGAACATTGACTAGCCATATGTAAAATATAGTCTGACTGTACAGTACACTGATGTGTAAGTAGACACTGGTACACTCTGGAGAATAGATATACGTCACATCAAATGGTTCAAATGGCTCTGAGCACTATGGGACTTAACTTCTGAGGTCATCAGTCCCCTAGAACTTAGAACTACTTAAACCTAACTAAACTAAGGACATCATACACATCCATGCCCGAGGCAGGATTCGAACCTCCGACCGGAGCGGTCCTTCGGTTCCAGACTGTAGCGCCTAGAACCGCTCGGCCACCCTGGCCGGCTACGTCACATCGTGACGTGTTCTTTAATAAGAGTGTAAATCGATACGTAGGGTCATTGACAATAACGTATAGCTGTCAAGATGATCGTCAAATTATCGTATACTGGGGATCGGTAAAAGTCTAGGAAAAGTAAACTTTCCTTAGCCAAAAGAGTTCCAACGTCGATCTACCATAATAACAGCCGATGTCTCAGTTGCGTAAGCTTAAGATGTAAAAGTTCTACAAGCTGTCAAAATGTAATAGTTATTGCATAATACGAATCCATTGCAGAAGAATGGAATAACTGGCAGAAGTCGACCTCGGGAAGATCAGTTTGGATTCCGGAGAAATGTCGGAACATGCGAGGCAATACTCACCTTACGACTCCTCATAGAAGATAGGTTACGGAAAAGCAAACCTACGTTTATAGCATTTGTAGACTTAGAGAATGTTTTTGACAATGGTGACTGGCATACTCTCTCTCAAACTCTAAAGGTGGCAGGCGTAAAAAAAAAAAAGTTCAAAAAATGTTCAAATGTGTGTGAAATCTTATGGGACGTAACTTCTAAGGTCATCGGCCCCTAAACTTACACACTAATTAACATAAATTATCCTAAGGACAAACACACACATCCATGCTCGAGGGAGGACTCGTACCTCCGCCGGGACCAGCCGCATAGTCCATCAGCGGTAAAATACAGGGAGAGAAAGATAGCAGTTATAAGAGTGGAAGAGCACGAAAGGGAAGCAGTATTTGAGAAGGGTTAAAGCCTATCCCCGATGTCATTGAATCTGTATATTGAGCAAGCAGTAAAGAAAACAAAAATGTGGAGTAGCAATTAAAGTCCAGAGAGAAGAAATAAAAACTCTGACGTTTGTCGATGACATTGTAATTCTGTCACAAATAGCAAAGGGTTTGGAAGAGCCGTTGAACGGAATGGACAGTATCTTAAAAGAAGAAAATGGGATGAACATAAATGAAAGGGAAACGAAGATAATGGAATTAAATCAAGTGATGCTGAGGAAGGAATTAGATCAGGAAATGAGTCACTTACAGTAGCAGATGAGTTTTGCTATTTGGGAAGCAAAATAACTGATGATGGTGGAGTAGGGGGCATATCAAATATAGACTGGCGATGACAAGAAAAGCGTTTCTGAAGAAGAGAAATTTGTTAACTTCGAGTATAGGTTTAAGTGTCACGAAGTCCTTTCTGCAAGTAGTTGCATGGAGTGCAGCCTCGTATGGAAGTGAAACATGGGTGATGAACAGTCTAGACAAGCAGAAAATAGAAGCTTTTGAAATGTGGTGATACAGAAAGATGCAGAAGATTAGATGGGTAGATCACGTAACTAATAAGGAGGTACTGACTAGAATAGGGGAGACGAGAAATTTGTGGAACAACCTGACTAGGAGAAGGGATCGGTGGGTAGGACACATTCTGAGGCATCAAGGGATCACCAATTTAGTACAGGAGAAAGCGTGGGTTGAGGGGAAGGGGTTAAAATTCGTAGAAGGGGACCAAGAAGTGAATACAGTAACTAGATTCAGAAGGATGTTGGTTGCAGTAATTACTCGGAGGTGAAGAGTCTTGCACAGCACAGAGTGGCATGGAGAGCTGCATCAAAGTAGTCTTTGGACTGAAGACCAGCATAAATATTATGACTATACACACATACATGTAAACCAGTTACAAAATATACATAGTTGCAAAAAATATACTAATGGCCATTAAAATTGCTACACCAAGACGAAATGTAGATGATTCATTGGACAAATATATTATAGTAGAACTGAAAAATGATTATATTTTCAAGCAATTTGGGTGCATAGATCCAGAGAAATCAGTACCCAGAACAACCACCTCTGGCCGTAATAACGGCCTTGATACGGCTGGGCATTGTCAAACAGAGCTTGGATGGCGTGTACAGGTAGAGCTGCTCATGCAGCTTCAACACAGTACCACAGTTCATCAAGAGTAGTGACTGGCGTATTGTGACGAGCCAGTTGCTCGGCCAACATTGACCAGACGTTTTCAATTGGTGAGAGATGTGGAGAATGTGCTGGCCAGGGCAGTAGTCGAACATTTTCTGTATCCAGAAAGGCCTGTACGGACCTGCAACATGCGGTCGTGCATTATCCTGGTGAAATGTAGGGTTTCGCAGAGATCGAATGAAGGGTAGAGCCACGGGTCGTAACACATCTGAAATGTAACGTCCACTGTTCAAAGTGCCGTCAATGCGAACAAGAGGTGACTGAGACGTGTAACCAGTGGCATCCCATACCATCACACCGGGTGATATGCAAGTATGGCAATGACGAATACGCGCTTCCAATGTGCGTTCACCGCGATGTCGCCAAACATGGATGCAAACATCATGATGCTGTAAACAGAACTTAGATTCATCCGAAAAAATTACGTTTTGCCATTCGTGCACCCAGGTTCATCGTTGAGTGCACCATCACGGGCGCTCCTGTCTGTGATGCAATGTCTAGCTGATAGTCCATGCTGCTGCAAACGTCGTCGAACTGTTCGTGCAGATGGTTGTTTTCTTGCAGGCGTCCCCATCTGTTGACTCAGGGATCGAGACGTGGCTGCACGATCCGTTACAGCCATGCGAAAAAGATGCCTGTCATCTCGACTGCTAGTGATACGAGGCCGCTGGGATCCAGCACGGTGTTCCGTATTACCCTCCTGAACCCACCGATTTCATATTCTGCTAACAGTCATTGGATCTCGACCAACGCGAGCAGCAATGTCGCGATACGATAAACCGCAATCGCGATAGGCTACAATCCGACCTTTATCAAAGTCGGAAACGTGATGGTAGGCATTTCTCCTCCTTACACGAGGCATCACAACAACGTTTCACCAGGTAACGCCGGTCAACTGTGTATGAGAAATCGGTTGGAAACTTTCCTCATGTCAGCACGTTGTAGGTGGCGCCACCGGTGCCAACTTTGTGCGAATGCTGTGAAAAGCTAATCATTTGCATATCACAGCATCCTCTTCCTGTCGGTTAAATTTCGCGTCTGTATCACGTAATCTTCGTGGTGTAGCAATTTTAATGGCCAGTAGTGTACGTGAAACTGTGGCTGATAAAGAAATCTTCAGTTGCTCACTCTTTATTGAGACGAGCTTTACTTAATATAATGAAAGTGTCAGGTGCCAATGATTTGGAAAAGTGAAGGTAGCGTGGGTAGAATCATTATGGAAAGGCTCATGTACAGATCTTTCAAGGGTTAATGACTGAACAGCTGCTGTCAAATGACTACGCTCGGTACTGACTGCTTATGGGGCACACTGTTTTCCCCTGCGCCTACAGTCTACTGACACCTTGGCAGCAGAACTGTGCACGTGTTCGTACTACCGGGCAGTACAGTAACATGAGCCGCGCCTGCAGACTCGCCAGCTTTTGGGCGTAAACGAGGCAGAGCACTGGTCCTGACCCCAGCTCTGTGGCCCGGAAAGAACGGGCGCTGGAGGGGGAGGGGTGGGGGACGAAGCGCTGATCCTTTAACACCCCGTCTCAATGGAAGCGGCGGAGGCGGCGCGCACAGAGTGGTGGCAACACCAGGGCTCATGAATAAGCGATGAGGCGGCCGGCGGCCACTTTTAGCAACAGCCACCGCCACTGCCGCTGCTGGTAAGCTGCGACGGCGATACCGCAGCAGCAACAGCGCTGCCCGCCGGACCCACCCCCGCCCCGGACCCTGCCGTCCCCCCCCCCCCCCCTTTCACCCCGACCAGCCCAACCCCAACCGTGCGGATTGATTAATTTCGGCGCTTCACGCACGGTTCTCCCTCGCGCGCGCGCGCTGGGCTCTCGCAACCCCCAGACCGCCGCCGTTGCCGCCGCCGCTGCAGATCCGGCAATAGTTGCAAATAGCGCTGGGATTATCGCCGCTGCACAGAGCGGCTCTAGCCTCGGCGGCGCGGATAATATCGCAAATGGAAGATGAGTGCCGCGGTTTTGCGCGCGGCAATTACCATAGCGACCGCCTCACCCCCTCTCGCGGAAGCGGCCGAAACAACGGCGGCCGGCGCGTCCCCTCGGCTGATTTCATTATCCGCCGCCTCTCGATTCGGACGCGTGATTCGCTCTGCCTGCCCCGCTAATAGCGCGGCTTTACTGCTTATTGCAATCGGGTGGCAGATCCCCCCCCCCCCCTAAACACTCTTTCACACACAGTGTCTCCGGAGTCCAGGGCGTTCCTAGCCCACACCAGCCACTAATCTCGGTGCTGATGGTGTCCCCTTTTCCCCAGAATATCACCGCGAGGATGTGCGGACGCCACTGCGGCGACCCAACTTCCGCAGGAACAGTTTTTGCGCCAGTGGTGCGGTAATGTAGTCCTCCTGGCCATGTCACCACGTTCGTTGTGGCTGCTAGGGAGTGTAAATATGGGAGCGTCTTTATGACTCTGAGATTTCGGCCGTAAATTTTTACTTTCAAAGTGGGGAGTGTCTGCTAAAAGTGGTCAGAGCGAATGGTCCGTAAAAGCAGCCCACCGATTATGTTATAAGAGTGCCGAAGCTTATTTTGGAGCCCGAATATTGTCACGGATCCCTTATGAAAATAAAAACTGGCCAGGTGAAAGCAGGACACGCTCTCTGAGGGTTCCGTACAAACATAATTCTGTGTACAGACTGTTCATCCATGCCGAAAGACTGTATTGATATCATGTTTGAAGTGGGAAACAAACGAAAGCAATATTTCTTTTCGTGTGGTAAAGTTACAAATCAACGTTTTGGAATTTTGCCTTTATTTGTCCTGTGAAACCATTCTTCTTGCCAAATTTCATGATTCTAAACCAATGGGAAGTACCCTATCGGTTTTGATGATTGAGTTGGATTGTATCAAAATATGTAATATAATTAGCCGTACCTTTTGATTGCACAGACTCACAAGCTAACGTCATTATACCGCCAGACCTTAGTATGTGACACAAATTTCAAAGTGGTATGTCTATCTGTTCCTGAGAAAAATGGGTTTTAACAGATGGGCGGACAGACAGACAGCTAACAAATTTTAAAAAAATTCGTGTGATTCAATTACAAATTCACAATTTTCGTATTTTTCTTGTGAAGTTCTGTGAAACCTTGCTTATTGCTAAATTTCTTGATTCTGGGTCAACGAGAAGTACCCTGCAGGTCTCCATGAGTGAGTTCGCGAGTATCAAAACATGTCACAGTTTGCAACAAAATTCGTGACATAAATGGCTGCATCTTTTCTTTGAACTGACTTAGAAGGTTACATTTTTTTACACCGCCACGTGAAATAGACCTTAGCATGTGACATAAATTTCAACTTGAAACGTCGACCCGTTCCTAAGAAAAAGGGGGCGTTACAGACGGACGGACGGACAGGCAGTCTGATAATAAATGACAAAAATTTTTTCGTGTGATATGATTACAAATTAACAAGTTTCGGATGTTTTTCCTTCCGTCGTAGAGTGGCAAATTTCATGCTATTAGGTCAAGGGGAAGTACTGTGTAGGTTTTGGAGAGTGAAATTGCGAATATCGAAATACGTGATATACACGGCCGTAGCTTTTGATTTCATTGATTTAAAAGCTTCACTTTTTTACACGACTAAGAAATCGTAGCATTTAATGTGTGACATAAATATCAACTCGATACACCTTCTCACTTCTCACTTCTCAGGAAAAGGGTTTGAATTATCAGTACCAGACAGACAGACATACAACAAAGTGATCCTCTTAGGGTTCCATTTCTACCGATTGAAGTACAGAACCCTAAAAACGATGCAGCTGCTATGTAAAGTCTTCAGATTACCTACTACAGTTCAGTATAAACGCAATCTTTTTCCATAATTCGGCTCCTATGAATCGCAGCTCCACCATGCCTAGTTTATAAAATCCTGCGATGATTATTTCAGCCAGTATAAAACTCATAACTGGGACCCAAGATTGACATGTGACTGAATAAAATGTTTTGCTGCTTAGGCGCTGCTAAAAACACAAAATATTTGACAATCCCATCGAGTAAATGTTCACTGTAGTTTCACGCAGCGATTTAAATGCTGCACGCTAAAAACGTGGCCTAAAAATAAAATGAGCAGACTTTTATACCGGTCTACTCTGTAATATAAACCATCGACACCCGGCATAAAGACGTGATCTGTTCTCGTAGTAAAATTGAAGGCACTGTGTCTCATAGAATTTAGCTTGCTAACAACTCGAATAATCAATGCAATTTGGGGAATGCGTTTGGCTAGGTGACACATTAAGTGATTAACATTGCAAGATCATCGATTGAAGCAGGCGCGAGATAAGTCGTCGAAAATGTGAAACTCTGGTACATTAATAACCGGTGTAACCACCGGAATGTTGAATGCAAGCATGATAATTTACATGCATTGTGTTGTATAGGTGCCGGTTGTCACTTGGTGGTTCGGAGTACCGTGCTTGTTGCACTTGGTCGGTCAATACAGAGGCGGTTAATGCTGGCTGCGGATAACGCTGTCCCATATATGCACCATTGCAGGCAGATCCGGTGATAGAGCAGGCCGAGGTAACGAGTCGACAATGTAGAAAATGTTGGGTAACAACAGCGGTATGTGAGCGAGCGTTATACTATGGAAAACACCTCCCAGAATGCAGCACAACAGGTCGAATCACCAGACTGATCTACAACTTTGCAGTCATGATGCGTGGGATAACAACGAGAGCGCTCCTGCTGTCATTCGAAATCGCACCCCAAACCATCACACGAGTTGTAGATCCCATGAATCTAGCACGCAGGCAGACTGCTTGCTGGCCCTAAACTGGCCGCTTTCTAACCAAAACACGGTCGTCACTGGTACCGAGGCAGAATTAGCTTTCATGAGGAAACACAACGAATCTCCACACTACCCTCCAATGACCTCTCGCTTGACACCACAGAAGTCGCAAATGGCGGTGGTTTCAAGTCTACATCTACATCTACATCTACATCCATACTCCGCAAGCCACCTGACGGTGTGTCGCGGAGGGTACCTTGAGTACCTCTATCGGTTCTCCCTTCTGTCCCAGTCACGTATTGTTCGTGGAAACAAGGATTGTCGGTATGCTTCTGTGTGGGCTCTAATCTCTCTGATTTTATCCTCATGGTCTCTTCGCGAGATATACGTAAGAGGGAGCAATATACTGCTTGACTCTTCGGTGAAGGTATGTTCTCGAAACTTTAACAAAAGCCCGTACCGAGCTACTGAGCGTCTCTCCTGCAGTCTTCCACTGGAGTTTATCTATCATCTCCGTAACGCTTTCGCGATTACTAAATGATCCTGTAACGAAGCGCGCTGCTCTCCGTTGGATCTTTTCTATCTATTCTGTCAACCCTATCTCGTACGGATCCCACGCTGCTGAGCAGTATTCAAGCAGTGGGCGAACAAGCGTACTGTAACCTACTTCCTTTGTTTTCGGATTGCACTTCCTTAGGATTCTTCCAATGAATCTCAGTCTGGCATCTGCTTTACCGACGATCAACTTTATATGATCATTCCATTTTAAATCACTCCTAATGCGTACTCCCAGATAATTTATGGAATTAACTGCTTCCAGTCGCTGACCTGCTATTTTGTAGCTAAATGATAAGGGATCTATCTTTCTATGTATTCGCAGCACGTTACACTTGTCTACATTGAAATTCAATTGCCATTCACTGCACCATGCGTCAATTCGCTGCAGATCCTCCTGCATTTCAGTACAATTTTCCATTGTTACACACTCTCGATACACCACAGCATCATCTGAAAAAAGCCTCAGTGAACTTCCGATGTCATCCACAAGGTCATTTGTGTATATTGTGAATAGCAACGGTCCTATGACACTCCCCTGCGGCACACCTGAAATCACTCTTACTTCCGAAGACTTCTCTCCATTGAGAATGACACGCTGCGTTCTGTTATCTAGGAACTCGGTGAAAGGCACTCAGCAAAATGTTTCTCTTGGATCTTTCCTTGAAGTAATCTATTGGTAACTGTTTATTATGTCACTGTGGGCCTACTGCTGCTGAAATTGCTGCTGCATTTTCAGAACGATGCGCCAGAGCCACACGTCGATCAAGTAGGCCTCTGTCTTGGTAGCACCACATGGGCGTCCGGAACCCGGCGTTTTTGCGACCGCACATTATCGTGGCCACCGCTATCAGCAGTAATGTACAGTGGCTGCATTCCGGCCAAGTCTTTCTGCAGGATCGCAGAAGGAGTCCAACATCTCCTAGTCCTATCACACGATCTCGCTCAAACTCAGTGAGGTATTGTGTCGATAATGGCGTCTTTGTTGTCTTAAATGCATTGTATTTATTTTGTTTTATACGTCTAGTTCCGTAGGACCAAATTGAGCAGCATATCTCCAAGGTCATGGAACGTGTCAGTACATGAAATTACAATATAAAAGTAATAACAGATAAAATAAAAGATTTATGAAAGCAAAAATGTCGAGCCATAAATTTAAGTAAACGGAGTCAACAATATAACATAGGAATCAGCTTAATTCTTCAAGGAACTGCTCGACAGAATAGAAAGAGTGGCCCAGGAGGAAACTCTTTAGTTTCGACTTGAACGCGTGTGGATTACTGCTAAGATTTTTGAATTCTTATGGTAGCTTATTGAAAATGAATGCAGCAATATACTGACACCTTCCTGGACAAGAGCCAAGGAAGTGCGATTCAAATGCTGATTAGATTTCTGCCTAGTATTTATTGAGTGAACGCAGCTGATTCTTGGGAATAAGCTGATACTGTTAACAAGAAACAACAGTAAAGAATATATATATATATATATATATATATATATATATATATATATATATATATCTTGAGAGGCCAATGTGATAATACCCAGACAAGTGAACAGGGGTCGACAAGAGGTTCGTGAACTTACACCACTTATTGACAGAACTGCCCGTTTCTGAGCCAAAAATACCCTTTGAGAATGCCAGGAGTTACCCCAAAACATAATACCATACGTCATAAGCGAATGAAAATAAGCAAAGTAGACTAGTTTTCGTGTCGAACGATCACTTACTTCAGATACCGTTCGAATAGTAAAAGCGGCAGCATTAAGTCTTTGAACAAGATACTGAACGTGAGCTTTCCACGACAGTTTACTATCTGTTTGAACACCTAAAAACGTCAACTGTTCAGTTTCATTAATCATATGCCCGTTCTGTGAAATTAAAACTCCGGGTTTTGTTGAATTGTGTGTTAGAAACAGTACAAACTGAGTCTTACTGCGATTTAGCGTTAGTTTATTTTCGACAAGCAGTGAACTTATGTCATGAACTGCACTGTTTGAAACCGAGCCAATGTTGCACAGAACATCCTTTACTACCACACTAGTGTCATCAGCAAACAGGGGTACTTTAGAATCACCTGTAATACTAGAGGGCATATCATTTATGTAAATAAGGAACAGGAGTGGCCCCAACACTGATCCCTGGGGCATCCCCCATTTCACCGTGCACCACTCAGACCCCAGATCACAGCTATTCTCAACACTGTGAATAATGGCCTTTTGCTGTCTGCTGTTAAAAGTAAGAGGTGAACTAATTGTGGGCTACTCCCCGTATTCTATAATGGGAACAACTTCTGAAGCAATATTTTGTGATCAATACAATCAAACGCCTTAGTTAAATCAAATAAGATGCCTAGCGTTTTAAATCTTTTGTTTAATCAATCGAGTACCTTACAGAGAAAAGAGAATATAGCATTTTCAGCTGTTAAACCACTTCTAAAACCGAACTGTACATTTGATAGCAAATTATGTGATATAAAATGATCAATCATCCTTATATACAGAACCTTTTCAATAACTTTAGCAAACACTGATGGCATAGAAATAGGTCTAAAATTTTCTGTCTTATCCCTTTCTCCCTTTTCATAAAGCGGCTTTACTACTGAATCCTTTGATTGTTCAGGAAACTGACCATTCTTGAAGGAAAAGTTACAAATATGGCTAACTACAAGGCTAACATGTGAACCTCAGTGATTTAGTATTCTGCTAGACACTCCATCATATCCCGAGTCCTTAGTCTTCAGTTACTTAATTATTGACTCAATATCTACTTTGTCTGTATCACAAAGGAGTACTTCAGATATCAATCTCGGAAAGGCATTTTCCAAGAGATTTATATGATTCCCTGTAGAAATTAAGTATTCATTTAATTCACCAGCAGTGCTCAGAAAATAATTTTTAAATACTGTATATATATCTGACTTCTATCTGACTATCTCAGTAACAGAAATATTTTTACTACGAACTGACTTTATATAGTCAACCTTGTGCTGCTGGCCAGACACTTCCTTCACGATTGACCATATGGTTTTAATTATATCCTGTGAATCAGCTATTCTGTTTGCGTACCACATACTCTTTACCTTCCTAGTAAAATTTTTAAGCACCTTACAGTACTGTTTGTAATGGGCTACTGTAGCTCGATTGTGACTACTTCTAACATTTTGATATAATTCCCACTTTGTTCTACATGATATCCTTGTCCCACAAGTCAGCCACTCAGGTTGCTTTTACTGTTTGTACCCTGTGTAGAACGTTCTAATGGTAAACAGCTCTCAAAGAGCATGAGAAATGTGTTAAGGAAAGCATTATATTTGTCATCTATATTATTGGAACTATAAACATCCTGCCACTCTTGTTCCTTAACGTGGTTCAAAAAACTCTCTATTAGCTTTTCTACATAGTTTGTAAATATATATGACATTTGGTTGAGTACAAAAGCCTTTTAGTGTCAAAATTTGTGCATCATAGTCTGAAAGGCAATTCACCTTTTACTCTTACTAACAGAATGCCCATCTAGTAACGAAGAATGAACAAAAATATTGTCTATGGCTGTGCTACGGTTCCCATGCGCCCTGGTTGGGGAAAAACACAGTCTGAATCAGATCATATTGGTTTAGGAACTCTTCCAACATGCTTTTTTTGTACAGTCACACAAAAAATTACTATTAAAGTCACCACAAATAACAAATTTTGGGTACTTCCTACGAAGTGAACCAAGAACCCTCTCTAGCTTGAGCAGAAACGCTCTGAAGTTAGAGTTGGGGGGAGGGGGGGGGGCTATAAACAACAACAATTAGAAGTTTAGTTTCATTCTTGACTGACATCAACTCACTACGCCCGATCTCAAAGGTAACTAACGCTCACGACGGCTACAGCGTGCATTTAAAGCAAACCTGATTTGCAGCCTGATGTGGCGCTACTAGCGCCGTTCTTTTGTGAAAGGCGCGAAATCTGAACAGACGTCTTTCAGATGTAGAAACACGCCTACCAACTTGCACTTATGTCGCAAAACTCTTTCTTGGCGCTGCGGTTTTTTTCCGTCAGTGTATGAACACTTCCGTTCAGAATGCATACAGTGTAATGACAATCTATTTTGTAAATCGATTTTCTTCTTAGTTCTTCGGAACTCAATGGCTGGTTGTTGGTGTATTTTATTGTTACGCCATTATTCCCCACCTCGCCATACCCTCATCAGGGCACACCACCGCTTGGTATGAGTTGCTGTGTGGCGGTCGGACGTTCTTTACCGCAACATGCAAAAGACTGTTACAGAGACATAAACAAAATAAATCGTTGTTACTAGTCACTCTTCCCTCATGATTCATCAATGATCTGTCGATAGTAGAAGTGCCTAATAAAGACAATCAGACATTTACAAATAGATAATACATTAATAACTTTGTTTACATTGTTGTTGTGGGCTTCAGTCTGAAGTCTGGTTTGAAGCAACTCTCCACACCACTCTATCCTTTGCATCTCAAAAAACTACTGCAACCTACATTATTCTGGATCTGCTTATTGTATACATGACTTGGTCTCCGTCTATGAATTTTACCCCTCCACACTTCCCTCTACTACTAAACAGCTGAACCTATAAAGTCTCAGAATGAGTCTTATCAAACGGTCCCTTCTCCTAGTCAAGTTGTGACACATATTTTCTTTCTCCCCAACTCTACTCAGCACCTCCTCATAAGGTACGTCATCGACCCACCTGAACTTCAGCATTCTTTTTGTAGCACCACATTTCAAAAGCTTGTTTTCTGTTCTTGTCTAAACAGCTTATCGTCCATGTTTCACTTCCATACGAGGCTACACTCCATACAAATACTTTCAGAAGAGGCTTTCTAATACCTAAAATCTATATTCTGTTAACAAATAGTAATATTCATTTACTGCTTCAAGTGTCTCGTTTCCTAGTCTCAGCATCACCTAATTAAAATCGACTAAATTCCATTATCGTTATTTGCTTTTTTTGATGTTCATCTTGTAACCTTCTTTCAAGACACTGCCCATTCAGTTCACCTGTTCTTCCAGGTCCTTTGCTGTTTGTGACAGAATTACAATGTCATCAGCTAACTTCAAATATTTCAGTCCTTCTCCATGGACTTCAGTTTCTATTTTAGGTTTCCTTTACTGCTTCCTCATGTACACATTGAATAACATCGGGGATAAACTATAGCCCTGTCTCACTCCCATCTCAACCACTGCTTTTCTTTCCATGCCCCTTGGCTCTTTATTACTGTCATCTGGTTTCCGTACAAGTTGCAAACAGACTTTCGCTCTCTGTATTTTGCACCTGCTACCTTCAGAATTTCAAAGAGAATATTCAGGTCAACATGTCCTAAGGTTTCTCGAAGTCTACAAACGCTATAAGCGGAGATTTGCCTTTCCTTAACCTATCTTCTAATATAAGTCATAGGGTCAATATTGTCTCTCGTGTTCCAACATTTTCCGAAATCCAAACTGCTCTTCCCTGATGTCAGCATCTTCCGGTTCTTCCGTTCTTCTGTAAAGAATTCGTGTTAGTATTTTATAACCATGACTTATTAAACAGATAGTTCGGTAATACTCAACTTTTCAGTATCTGCTGTCTATGGAATTATAATTATTGCATTCTTCTTGAAATGTGAGGTATTTCGTCTGTCTCATACATCTTGCACACCTGATAGAAGAGTTTTATCACGGTTGGTTCTCCCAAGGTTATCAGTAGTTCTACCGGAATGTCGTCTACTTCCGTGGCCTTGTTTCGACTTAGGTGTTTCAGTGCTCTGTCAAATTATTCTTGCAGTATCATATCGTCCACCTCATCTTTACCTGTGTCTTCTTCCTTTTCTATAATGTTGCCCTCAGGTACATCACTTTTGTATAAACCGTCTTTATACTGCTTCCACCTTTCAGCTTTCTCTTCTTTACTTAGGAGTCGTTTTCCATCTGAGCTCTTGATGTGAAGCTGTGAGGACGGGCCGTGAGTCGTGCTTGGGTAGGTCAGTTGGTAGAGCACTTGCCCCCGAAAGCCAAAGGTCCCGAGTTCGAGTCTTGGTCCGGCACACAGTTTTAATCTGCCAGGAAGTTTCACGTCGTATGTTGTATGTTAACCGAGGAGCTAGAAACGACGGAGAGGCTCAGACCCCGTCGCAGCCGCAGTGGTCCACAGCCCCACGGCAACTACCGCAACGAGTGTAACCCCTATGTTTGCGTGGTAGAGTAATGGTGGTGTACGCGTACGTGGAGAACTTGTTTGCGCAGCAATCGCCGAAAAAGTGTAGCTCAGGCGGAATAAGGGGAACCAACCCGCATTCGCCGAGGCAGATGAAAAACCGCCTGAAAACCATCCACAGACTGGCTGGCTCACCCGACCTCGACACAAGTCCGCCGGGCGGATTCGTGCCGGGGACCAGGCGCTCCTTCCCTCCCGGAAAGCCGTGCGTTAGACCGCTTTTTTTTCCTTTTTTTTTTACATACAAGTTAAATGAAAGGGAAAATAAAAAAATAAAAATTCGTATTCCAAGCGGATTTTTTTTATCTTTTTGTGGGAGCAGGAAGGCAGGGTAAACAAACAATCTTTATTCGTACAATTGTACTATCTTAGGGATAAGAAAAGGATCGAGACAGCAAAAACAAAGCAAAAACAATTTGGAAACCAGAAAATCAACGTAAAGGCCGCCCTTTTTTTTGTGGAACATGAATAAAGTAAATGACAATCCTAGTCACGGGCGGGAGTGAAAATGAAGTTATCATCTGCATCACAATCCCTGCAGCACGCGGTGTCGCATCATAAATCTGGCAGACAGCCATATAATCTTGACCATTTCTGCCTTTGTGGGCGGCATATATTTATGTATTTCTCCTGCGTCGACCATGTAGGGGCCAATTATCTTCTCAGTGTGCTGTATGCCAATATAACTGAGATTTTCTCTGCCTCGTGATGGCTGGGTGTTGTGTGCTGTCCTTAGGTTAGTTAGGTTTAAGTAGTTCTAAGTTCTAGGGGACTTATGACCACAGCAGTTGAGTCCCATAGTGCTCAGAGCCAGCCAATATAACTGAACCGCGCAGTATTGTCTCTAGTCGTTCTGCTGTAGGAGTCTTCTCAGTTCTGGGACACCCCAGCTGTCGGGCGGATTGTGAAAAACACTTCCTAAAAAATTGGAAAAGTAAGTCCTGTATTTCGTATGACTCCGTATGAGCTAGTGTTGTTCTTGTAAATACATCCAATAATCCATCACGGACTTAATATCGTACGAATACAAATATTTCGTCGCATGTCCAGCGATCCAATTGACCGCATACGTCTTTTGTTTGGGAAAAAAGGTCTGGTCCGGTAGAAAAAGTACATCCGATGTGATTTCTGTGTAGTTAGTGCGCCGAAGGAATATTCGACGCGTCAGCATCCAGACGTCCCTCGCTGCGCCACACACTAAACCATGTTCTTCCGTTGCTAACAGGCCACAGTTTGTGCAAAGAGGAGAATCGACCATATGAATTGTATGTAATCGACTCCTGGTCACAAGTTTCCGGTTTATAAGAATGTACCACATCGATCTCGCTGCCGTTGACAGTAATGGACTATGCACTGCACACCAAATGTGGTTCCACGTTCTCGACGGGTATTTGAATTCCATTATGTTGCGGCCATGGTGATCCATCAAGCACCTATAGATCTCCCGAGTCGTGGGTATTCTCGTCGAAGGTACTTTCAGACGAACATAACTGTAATCAACAAGAAATGAGGCAATGTGTGCAAGAGAAGGCGAAATATTGCCCACCGCGATAGGGGGTTCGTACGAAGGCGGAACAAGTACTTCTATCAGAGCTGACGTTATGGTGTGCTTTCGTTGTTGCCAATTTCGTATCATCGCTCGCATGTAAAGCGCCAGTGCTTTGTTTCGCACGTTTGTGAGGTTGAGGCCACCGTTCCGGAATTGTAGCGTTAACGTGTCATATGTGATCTTAAACAACATCCCAGTACTAACATAGTAACCAAAGGCAGCCATGAGGCGGTCTGCAATACCCTTCGGTATTGGTAGGATCTGCGCTAAATGGGCCAGTCGTGACGCTATGTGAACGTTAGTGTATGTCACACGCTGGATCATGTCAAAGGCTCTCAGTGAGTTGTTCCGTATAGCCAGACGAACATTTTGCAGAAGCCGCCGAGAACTCGCCGCCGCTGACCGCCGTAGTGAACGGGTAAATGTGATCCCCAGACATCTCAGCGATTCCACCGTCTGAAACGGTCCCGGTATGTCTTCCAGACCCCGTCCAATGTGCATAATTTTGGATTTCGTCATGTTAATGACACTGCCTGCTGCCGTCCCGTAAGAGTCTAGATATTCAACAGCCTGATGCACTTCATGACCTGATCTGACAAGAAGGATCAGGTCGTCCGCATATGCGCGACAAACGAAAGAGTTCTCATTAAGCGCTATCCCAGTAAGTGAGCGCCTCATAACACACATCAGCGGCTCGAGCGCTATCGCAAACAGCATCATGGAGAGTGGGCACCCTTGTCGGACGGAGCTGTTAATATGAACCGAGCCCGCTTCCCGACCGTTTACAATCACCTTCGATGTAGCCCCTCGTATTAGCCTCATAATGATGGAGATGAAAACAGGTGGAATCTCCATTCGGCTCATGACTGACGCCAAGAAGTCATGGTTTATCCTGTCGAACGCACGATCGAAGTCCACAGATATCATCGCCGCTCGCATTTTACAAGTGTCCGCAAGGGCGATAACGTCACGGTATTCACTTAACGCCGAGGAGATGTTGCTTCGCACCCCTAGGCAAGCCTGATCAGGGGATATTGCCCTGGATATCGCCAGCTTGAGACGAGACGCTAGTAGCCGTGCAAAAATTTTATAATCGGTGTTTAGCATAGTGAGAGGCCGATATTGATTAACACTGCGACTCCCCGCCATCTTCGGGATGGGAAGAAGAAAGCCCGTCACAAAATCCGACGGTAGGCGCATGTTCGGACTCATCGCCTCATTGTACATCGACACCAACTGTGGCATCATCATGTCCACGAATTCTCGATAAAACTCTAGCGTAATCCCATCTGGCCCCGGTGATTTATGGGCCGCTCCTTTTGTGAGTGCCACCTTTATATCGTCTTCTGTGAGTGGCTCCATAAGCGCTGCCTTATCCGTCTCTGTCAGTGTCGTTTGCAGATGTTGCAGTATCTCTTCCCCCACTAGACGGTCCGTCGGTGTACCGGCATAGAGATGGCGGAAATGCTCTAAAAATTCATTTGCAATGTCCTGTTGTGTTGTCAGTTGACGGCCATCTAAACCGTGGAGCACTGTTACCAATGCCCGGCGGTAACTCTTATGTTCCCGCGACACATGGTGCATCGAGGTACGTTCCCCAATGATGGTGTCAAGACATCTCGCCCGTATTGGGATGCCACCCAGTCGTCGTCGCGTGATCGATAGGATTTGTGCCTTGACACGATGAACTTCCGCATGATGTTCTGCAGACGGCACCTGGAGGGACAGCTCACGAAGCATGTTGTAATAATAATCAAGAGTGTCTCTTTGCCATCTCGTCTTATCCCGACCATACTGTATGAGAGTTCTTCTTATTGCCGGCTTAGTACACTCGAGCCACCATTGAAGCACGGAGGCATATGTTGGTAGACGGCGTTGACATGTGGCCCATACCTCCTCGACTCTCTGACGACATTCGGGGTCCGCCAAAAGGGACGAATTGAGCTTCCATGTCCCGCGGCTTCTCCACACACTTTGCCTAGGGAGTGACATGGTACAAATATAAGCCAGATGATCAGTAAATGCCGCAGGCCATCGTTCCGCGTCGACCACCTTATCCTGTAGGCCAACCGAAACATATATTCGATCGATTCTGCTCGCCGAGTGACTGGTAAAAAAAGTATATCACTCACGGTTCCTACGAATCATGTCCCAGGTGTCGCTTAACTCCAGATCCCGGCATAGCACATGCAATTCACGACAGGTATTGTAATGTGGTGTCTGGTCTTTTTGGGCTAAAACACAATTGAAGTCACCACCTATAAAGAAATGATCGAATCTGCCGGTAAATAAGGGCACAATCTCTTCCGAATAAAATCTCGCACGCGCCCGTCTGTTGTCTGTGCCGGAAGGGGCATAAACATTGAGATTGCGAATTCCATTAACAGTTATCGCCAGTCCTCGTGCCGAAGGTAGATATGCCAGGTCTCGGACCGGAATCCCGTCCCGGACCAATATCGCCGTTCCACTGTCGTTGTTCGAGTGCGGCGAGGTGTAGGAGATGTATCCATGTACTTCCTGGAACTCAGGAATGTAAATTTCCTGCACCATCAGTATATCCACATCCGACGCGCATATCATGTCCCTAAACAACTGCTGTTTCACGGGCGATCTAATGGTATTTATATTCACTGTCCCTATTCTGTATGCCTGGGGTCGAGTAGCTGTCATCTCCACATGATGTTAAAATGACAAAGTTTCACCGTGTCGATAGTCCCTTTGCACATCCGCCGAGGGTCGCCCGAGGAACGTGTCCCTGCGGCATTAGGTTTCTTGAGATGCGGACGGATGCAAGGTCACACCAATAGAATGGTCCGCATCAGTGATGTCGTCTTCCTGCTCATACCAGCTGATACTATTGGTGTGCTCCAAATTTTTCTGTGCGGCATTGATGTGTGACATCTGTTGTTCTTTCGCAGCTGTAGACTCCACCGCCGAAGGGGTAGCAGGCCCCTGAGCGGATGCGTCGTCTGAACGATATGACATCATTTCACTGTCCGAATTCATATGATCTGCGACATCCGAAGCTTGTGGTTCCATGTCAGACAGGTCCATAGTGTTAGACTCGTCTGGGCTCCCTAGAAGAGAAGGGAGCGTCTCCGCAGAGTTTAGTCGGCGCTTCTTGCGCCGCTTTGGCGAGCGTTGTTTGCGGGCCCTATCCTCGGCCTCTGGCGTTGGCGCATCTTGCATCTCCTGCGTTCCCGCCGCCGCCACAATGCCCTGGGGCCGTTCCACTTCAGCTTCCATGCCTACTGGGATGCTGTCATCCTCTTTCTGCGCCACCTGTATTGTCTGAGATTGGAGGTTGGTCGGAGCCATTCCTTCTTCAGTGGTGTCCGAAGGCGCCTCAATCAACTGCGGCGTCGGTTCGATGGTGCGCTCCGACCTCGGCGTCACCTCCCCGCGAAGTGCCGTCACGTAAGTCATCGGCAGTGACGTTGGTATAGTCGGATTCTGGAAGTCTCCGCTGGGGAGTTGCACGAGTCTCCTCTGCATACACGCTGATCGAAGATGTCCTTCACCACCACACCCGGAGCATGTCAGGGGCTGTCCATCATAGATGACAATAGCTCTACTGCCGCCGATGTTTATGTACGATGGCACATGTTTCGTAAGGGCAATTCGCACCTGTCGGACACCATTGAGCACTGGATACGTGCTAAAACTTGCCCAGCGTTCGGCCGTATGACTAATAACTCTGCCATATGGCTGGAGTGATTCAGTGACCAGTGATTCGGGTACCTCGAAAGGCAGCTCGAAGATTCGAATCGTACGCACGCCCAGGCCCGAATGAGCGACTAAAACTTCGCCAATATGACCATCGGAGTGTCGGAACTGGAATCCTCGTTTGGCGGCTTCAATGATCCTATCGCATGCTGCGTCGTCAATCATCTTTACGTAAAGAGTGCTGCTCACGATTGATAAATGAATTCCAATAATCTCCGTGTAATTAAGATGCACTTCGTCCCTCAAGAAACGTTCGATTTCGAAAGCCTTCGGTCGTGCATACTCGTTACAGAACGTGAACTGTATCGTGGTTTTTCGGAAATTGTGTGCCATTGCGTTCGATTCAAACAGTAACACACGCGAGTGACGACGGTGTAAACACCGCTTCTTCCGCGACCGTTCGCAGCCGAGACGTAAACAAGTCCGAGCTGCTCCGCGGCGAAAGGGGGACTGTAGCCGGGCGGATTCGTGCCGGGGACCAGGCGCTCCTTCCCTCCCGGAAAGCCGTGCGTTAGACCGCTCGGCTAACCGGGCGAGCTCTGCCCATTATACTGTCTGGCCCCTGTTTTAGTATCAGACTTCTTACAGTGCTTCCCCAAAAATCTGACCTTCGAACGGGTCCCTGTGAGTGTCTACTCGATAATTTGTTTTGGCGTCCACAATGAATTGTATCAATAATTCGAACAGCACTTCGCTACAGCTTTTATGAAGTCCACAAAGAGTACTTGTTTGAAGAGATAATTTTCCAGTACTCTTCTTGAACTCTCGTGCAGGGTCACCGCGCGCACTCAGAAGTGCCACAACACGATGTGGCATAGACCCGACTAATGCCTGAAGTAGTGCGGGAAGGAACTGACACCATGAATCCTCCATGGTTATCCATAAATCGGTAAGAGTACGATATGAGCGAAATGTTCCCCTCTTTCGCGCTGAATTTGTTTCGTACAGCTTTCAACAAAATTAGGAAATAAAATTAAAGCATCCTACTAATTATTTCTGTACCAACGAACTCAAATCAAATGTTTGAATCAGCAAGCTCTAGAAGTGTTCTGAAATGCAATATAAACCTTTCAATGCTAAGAGTTTGTCTCGGCGTCTCATATACTGTAGATAATGGAGTCTCATAATTTCGTTGAGTTATTTCATGCTAATTTCCATGGTCTGATTGTTGATTAATTACTCGTTCCAAGCAGATATTAATATCGCGTTATCATAAGAATCAAGTATCTTATGAATATTTTTAGGAAAAGTTTCGTGATTGTATGAGATGATAACCTGTGAAGACCCACATGAAAAGCACTAATTATGTTTCAGAAAGTAGGTAATGTACACTTCTTTGTTGTTTAGTTCAGGTCACCTAAATACTGTGACCTAGTGCTTTCGACCAAGCGAGATTGCGCAGTGGTTAACACACTTGACTCGCATTCGGGAAGACGATGGTTCAAAACCACGTCAGGCCATCATGATGTGGGTCTTCCGTGATTTCCTTAAATGAATCCAGGCTAGAGGCGGGACGGTTGCTTTGTAAGGACACGGGCGATTTCTTTCCCCATCCTTACCCAATCAGAGCTTGTGCTCTGTCTCTAATGACCTCGATGTCGACAGGACGTTAAACCCAAATCTTCCTTCCTATTGTTTTTGTCCTTCCAGCACTTTCAGTAGTCTCGATTTGGTGTTGGCTTGCTGTTTCTTAAATTAAAGATAGCTTCTCATTTTATGTGTAAAATCATCATTAACAATATGCTTGTGCTACAACAAACTTTCCTCCTTCTAATATTAACCGAATTTTCCGTCGGTTCTTGGCAGAACATAATAATAGGAAATAGTTGCAAATGCACCGCATTTATTTTCCTCCTTCTGTTGGTATTGAAATGCAAGGGCAAAACTTATTTTCCTCGTGCATTCGAATTGGCCACCACTAGAGCTCTGCTTTAGAAATTCGAATAGCTGCCTTCAGATGTAATACATTTTTGTTGCTGCAAAATAATGCAGTATGGAACACCGTGAAGATCAGTCCGATATTTCTCAAACTTTGTGGACGTGTTCAGCACGTAATAGGTATTAATTAAACTTTAATTCCACTCGAAACTGACGGCCATCGTATGAGTTGCGATCCGCAACGGGCCTGAAGACACTCGTATTCGTTATGGCGTGGACGCAAACGGCCTCTGAATGTCATCTTGAGGACCGTTCTTTCGTGTCTAAACAGATTCTATATGTGATAAGCAGGGGAGCGAGCCGGCCAGTCCGGAAACCGTACAATCCTCAAGGCATTTCTTGTCCGGACTAAAGTGTGCGGAAGATTTCATTTGATAACCTGTTTATTAAGGGAACGAGAACGGGGTTTATAATTTTTTGCGACATACTGCTACCATTCCGACTCCCTTCAATAATTACCAAATCGGTCTTGTTATCGTACCCAATAGCTGATGACTCCGTGATCTCAGAAACTGAAGAAGTAGGAGGGGTGTTTAATCAGTAATGTAACACTTTTTTCTGAAAGCAGGTTGCTTTTATTCAGGATTCCAGTACATCATATTATTCCCCATTCTTTTGGGTTCAAAACCCCATTTTTAACATAATCTCCGTTCAATTCGACGGTCTTACGCCACCTTACTGGCAGAGCCGGTTTGCCCGCATGATACCACTCTGCTGGTCGACGTCGGAGCCAACCTCTTGCTACATCAATAATCTCCCCATCAACCACATAGCGTTTCCAGCACAGTGGATCCTTCATTGGGTCCAACTGATGGAGGTCGTAAGGTGTGAAATCCGGGCCGAGTGCTCGTACTTGTGTGATGCCTTGTGTTGAGTATCTGTGATGCTCAGGTTTTCCGCCAAAAGAAACGAAATGACAACTCTCTGCTTGGAACGCACATCTGTTACAGACGCTATTTTGAAAGCTACGTAAGCGCCGTCACCTATCGGAACTTGATGAAGCGGGAATATTCCAAGATGTCCCACAACAAATTCCGCATATCTTCATTCGAGGGGGGGGGGGGGGGGGGGGGGATTTGGGTTGTTTGGGGGAGGACACCAAACAGCGAGGTCATCGGTCTCATCGGATTAAGGAAGGACAGGGAAGGCAGTCGGCCGTACCCTTTCAAAGGAACCATCCCGGCATTTGCCTGGATGGCCGGACGCGGGATTCAACCGTCGTCCTCCCGAACGCGAATCCAGTGTGCTAACCACTGCACCACCTCGCTCGGTCCTTCATCCGAAATTTGCCGAGAAAAAGAAATGCGTTGCAGTACTTGTTGAACGCCATGTATGAGTCTGGAGAATCCCTTCTTCCTTTGACTTTTTGTCAAGTCACAGCCCATAGACCGAAGCGAAATGCATCGATGAACACCACAAAATGTCACCCAACGTCCCAATTGACTCTGGCTCTACAATGTGAAAAAGTCTCTTATCTATGGCATGGTATCAGCGGTAAACAACACGTAACAACTCTTCATCTCTGTTCACTTGCCAGCAATCGGTCTCAGACGGTTCGTGGTGACATTCTACCTGTAACCTCTTACCCGAATTTCAACCTTTGTCATCCTTCTATTAGCCTGTGTTTGTCGAACATTCTTCTCGTGTCATATTTCTTCCGGAAGAACACGTGTCTACTCTTCTTGTCGGTGCTTTCCTCAGTCTATCCTGAGTCCGTCACAACTCGTTTTGGACTCACTGCACTTTGTGGTCAGGCGGAATGATGCTCCCATTTCTCTCATATCAAACATTCGACATTTCTCAAAATTCAAATGATGGCGATTAGCTTCACGTACACATCCTCTTAGAATGCTGACCTCCACTTGAAAAGTTCCACTAACATTAGACACATACAAGGTGATTCAGTGATGATGTTAAAGACTAAACTTTCAGCGATCATGGAGAGGGGTAAATGCATAAATCTGAGGTCAGGGATCTTAGTGCGGAAACGACTGAGTTGAAAGATATAAGAGAAAATCTACTCACGTTTCACGCAGCCCTCGAACTTGTTGATGCACTAGTAATGGCGCACTTAACCTGATGTTAGAGAGACGGAAAGTCTTAAGTCTGTGGTACAGTAATAATGAATTTTATTCACCAGCTGCTACATTTACAACAGTTGTACAAAATGTCGACCTCTTGCGTCAGTGCAGGCATGGCATCGTCGTACAAAGTTCTGAGTACGCGCTCTAATATCGCCGGTGTCGTTAGAATAATGTTTCAGGCAGCGAGAATCCTTGCTAGGAGGTCCTCTTTAGCCTCGGCAAGTGTGTCGTACTCAAAACTTTCCACATGGCTCCACAAGAAGAAATCAAATGGTGTGAGATAAGGCGAACGTGGTAGCCACGAAGCGGACCTCCTCTGCCCATCCTCTTTCCAGGGAACGTCTGAACCACGTGTTCGTGGACGCTCAGTCCGAACTGAAACTGAGTTGGGGTTCCGTGATCCTCTACAGCTATTTGCTCGTCGGGATGCTCTACCTTATAAGCTTAGCAAGAAAGTACCGTTACATGTATTCACTGTCAGAGGTATAAACCGATAACTTTCCACTGGGTCGTTTCTGGATCAGGGTCCCTTACCTCAAATTGATGCATTTACTCTCCCCCCGTCATCCCTGAAAGTTCGTAACATCACCAAGGAATCGCCATGCTAACAGCCATTATGTAATCACACCGATTTTCATCTGCGTGAGTAATTTTTTTTCGGTACCTACTTTCCATAAGAATGAAAAAGGGAAACCGCCGAAGCAATTTCTGTTTTTAAAATTGGCGAAATAAATGAATGTGACGGTTAGAGTGGTATAAGTCCCACGGATACAGTTTATAAAGTTTTCGCCGGACAGAGTGGCCGAGCGGTTCTAGGCGCTGCAGTCTGGAGCCGCGCGACCGCTACGGTCGCAGGTTCGAATCCTGCCTCGGGCATGGATGTGTGTGATGTCCTTAGGTTAGTTAGGTTTAAGTAGTTCTAAGTTCTAGGGGACTGATGACCTCAGAAGTTAAGCCCCATAGTGCTCAGAACCATACAGCTTTCCCAAAAGTAATAAACACTCGCGTGGAAGTAATAACAGATGCATATTTCGTGAAGAGAAAAGTGAGTTTAGCAAAGGGCACTCGTGCAGGGATAGTATTCTTAGCATCAAAAGAATTTTAGAAATATGACAAGAAGTCAATTCAGAACCTACGTTGTTTTCCTTGACTTCGAAAAAGCTTTTGTCTCCGTCACTAGAAATAGACTATGAGCAATGATGGACGATCGAGGATAACCCATGCATCTCGTGCAGGTAATCATGACCGTATATGAAATTACCAGAAGACTCATAAATACAGACACTACAAAAACAAATAAAATTATAATAAAACAACGTATCAGACAGGGATGTAGCACGTCACCGATTCTTGTTAACTTCTATGCTGAAGATCTCATAAGAAAGTGGAGGAAGAAAGTCCACGAAGCTAAGCAGCTGAAAAGGAACTACCACATAAATGCTTTGCTGTATGCAGAGCATGTAACTGTATTACAACATACACAGGTGTAGACTTACAATACAATGTATAAGTTATATGAATGGAGAAGAGAACAATACAATCTAAAAATATCTGCTATTGAAACAAAACCTATGGCCTACTACAGAAAATTTACAGTTCGATCTAAGACTGTTATCGAAAACAAAGTATTGGAAAAATTTTCCAGTTTCAGTTAATGAGGCAATGATATAAGCCTCGACATAGTCAAAGACATAGAAAAGAAAACAAAAAAATTTCAACTTACTTCAACTGGAAATACAAACAAAAGTTCAAATAATAAAGTTAGAAAAATCTCAGAACTGAGCAAATAAGCACAATCCGCCAGGAGGAAAAGATGCAGTGCAACCGAGAAAGAGCAGGAGTTAATTATGTGAAGTCGGAACAGGCATACTGCCTGAGCTTTGAAGTGCAGAAGAGGAAGACGGAGAAGAAAAATGAACGTTTTGTAAACGTAACCCACCACAATAGAATACGAAGTGGTCATAATACCAGAGACGGCCAGAGTGGCCGAGCGGTTCTAGGCGCTTCAGTTTGGAAACGCGCGGCCGCTACGGTCGCAGGTTCCAATCCTGCCTCGGGCATGGATGTGTGTGATGTCCTTAGGTTAGTTGGGTTTAAGTAGTTCTAAGTTCTAGAGAACTGATGACCTCAGATGTTAAGTCCCATAGTGCTCAGAGCCATTTGAACCATATAATACCAGTGCAATTACTCAGAGACGTTCATGGTGAGCTGTAATTATCGTATGGCAGCGAAACTTGGTAGATATTCTAATCTGTTGATGCGGAACCGATTTAGGCGGAAAAAATTAATTCCAATTTTGGCTATCAGGTCCAAATCTGGAACTGTACAACCTCTCGTCGACGTCTCCGGTGCTCATATTGAGCATATTGTAAAAGCGGCAGTTAATAGCAAATCCAAAATTACGCATTTCTCACTTGTTTGACCTTTTCTGCCCACGTCCTGCTCCTAACCCATTACACGCAGAAACATTCCTGTAAGTCTGTCTTGCATTCATAGCGCCAGATTTGTACCTGGTGGCCGAAATTGGAACTAATTTTTTACAGCGTAAATTGCTTCCACGCTAACGCATTAGAATATCTAACAAGTTTCGATGTTATACCATAATTACAGCCCGCACTCGACCTCTGCGAGTAGCTGCACTTTTAATTGCAATCGCTTGGTACTAGGATGCGAGTTTGGTAGTCGTCAGTCATGGAGTTCATGGCGTAACATTTTCCATTTCCGCCAGTGTGTGGTGATGGTTCTTTCTCTCTTTAGGAGCAGGAAATAAAATAAATCTAGAAAAACTGTCTGAAATACGAATTATTGCAGGGACGGTTTGGTAGCTCACAGAAGGCGTGGTGGAAAAGTAAAATTCACGGCGACTACAACGCCCTTGGTTTCGCGCATGCCAGTCTTTAAGAAATAAACGCAACAGTATACAGTGCTGTCATCTATCTAGAGGGTTTTACAGTAACTGCTTCCACAACCCACTTTACAGTGTGCGGTGAAGGGTGCTTCGCGTACCACCGTCATTACTCGCTGCTCTGTTCCAATTACAAATAGAATGGTAGAAAGACGAGAAAAGGGAAGTCTCTGTATAATCTCGAATATTTATGATTGATCGGTCACGAAAATTATGTCAGACATAAGCCGAAGGGAGTATTACGTCGCTTTGGATGGCATGCTCACGGAATTTTAACGAACAGTCATACCTTATTTTACAATGCAATGCTTGTAGCGTCTGCCATTGAGTTTGATGGTCACCCACGTGACGCTCTTGCATCTTTTAATCGAATTAAGAGTCTCAGGCTGCCGAGCAGTACACAAAGCGACGAAATGTAAATGTCTTACATACGTTTGGTAACAAAATATCAACTTCACTCAGTCTTCTACGGTTAGTCCTACATGAAATGATGTAACGAGTATAAAATAATATTCGGGAAGACACGAGTTCAAATCCTCACCTAACCAACACGATGTAAGCCACTTCGATTTCCCCAAATAATGTTATGGGAATAGTAGCATACTTCCCTCCACAAGCCACTGTTTTCGATCCTCAGTTGTGCTACAACTTATCTAGTACTCTGTCATAGTGACTTCCATGTGAAGGAAACACTGAAATCACATCAATTTATGTACTACTGGCAACTGCCTTTTGTGAGAGAAATGTTAGAGATCAGTGTACATCAACATTAATCCACCATGAAATAGCTATATTGTTGATATATGGTCTACATTCTGGAGACTGGTTTGCTGTAACTCTCCACGCTACTCCACCCTGCACAAGTCTCTTCATCTCTGCATAACTACGACAAGCTGCATTCATTTTAAACACAGTACTGTACTTTTGTATAGGTCTCCCTCCACAATTTTACAATTTTTATCCCCCTTACACTCACACCCTTCTTCTCTCCGTTGCCAAATTCATGATTGATTCTCGCCTTAGGATGAATCCTATCAATCGATCCCTTCTTTGAGTCAATTTGTGCCATCAGTTTCTTGTCCCCCGTTAGATTCAGCACTCCCTCATTCGTTACTCGAGCTACCCATTTAATCTTCAGTATTCTCCTCTTAGCATCAATCTTCTGTTCTCTTCTTGTTCTAAATACTTATCGTTCACGTTTCACTTCTGTACAAGGCTAAACTCCAGACAAACAGGCGTACATTCATAAAAGACATGTTAACACTTAAATTGATATTAGACATTAAGAAATTACAGTTTTTCAGAAATAATTTCTTTGCTGCAGCAAGTCTGCATTTTATATTCCTAGACATTGCTCACCATCAGTTATTCTGGTCCCCAAATAGCAAAATTCATCTACTAGTTTTAGTTCCAAATTTCCCAACCTAATTCCCTGAGCAGTGTCTAATTTAATTCGACTACATCAGTGATCCTTGTTTTGCATTTTTGGTGTTCTTCTTATGACCCATTTTCAAGATACTATACATTCCCTTGAACTGATTTGCCTAGTATTGTGAGTCTCTGACAGAATTATATTGTGTTTATTTCTTCTATCTGAACTTCATTCCTTTTCCAGCTGTCTCTTTGGTTTCATTTCCTGCTTGGTCAATGTACAGATTAAGTAACAGTGGGGATATACTACATTCCTGTCTCAACCAGTGCTTCTCTTTCACGTCCTTCGACTCTTATACCTACCGTCTAGTTTCGCTACAAGTTGTAAATAACTTCTCTTTCAATGTATTTTGTTCCTGACACTTCCAAAATTTCAAAGAATCGGTCCAGTCAACGTTGTCAGAAGCTTTACCTAATTGTACAAATGCTACAACTGTAAATTTGCCTTTCTTCTACCTGTCTTCTAGGAATGAAAGAACTTAAGGTCCGTAGGAGAACTGTATCGATATAGACTATTAAAAAGTGATACCAAACCCTCTGTTCGTGTAACTAGAGTCAATCATGAGAATCGATGGTTAACTGGCCAGCACAGTTGCAATCCGCATATCTGGGTAGTAAACTGAGGGAACTGATATTCAGAACATAGCATAAGTTACTGTACAGTGTCTAGGTGTAAGCGTACCGTATCTACAAACGCCTGTTCTTTGGTAGCCCGACGAATATTCGTTGCGAGTTGAAATCTTGACAATGCAGAATTTACCATTCGAGCGCGCGTGCAATTTTATTATCAGTTAGTCGTTTGAGTCGGATGGAGGCAACAAGTTTTTGAGTGAGAGAAGAGTAGTGTTCCATCGAACACTACACAATGCTAACTGTTAATGAAGTATTACATTAATGTAGATGACGAGTAAGAAGGAGGAAATGTGTCGATAAACAAGACAAGCAATTACTAATAAAGGAGAGAAGACTGTGATAGGGAGTTGTTATAGAAGCATTGTGATTAAAAGTGACTCAAACACTTAAAATTATAGAATCGCGGTTGAATTATAAGAATTTCCAAACGACGTATATGATATATCACCTACATTTCGTCGTTTGAATAGCACGTATATAAAGCAAAACAAACACTACATTAGTTTTTCAAAATAATCTGAGGGAACAGAACACAACGACGCTAAAATTGCTTAATTGGTACTGTAAGAAGGGTGCAAGCGTGAAATTGAGCTGTTAGGGTTGAGGTTCAGATGCTGACCAAACAAAGAGTAATTGCTTTGCGTACTTTGCTCTTTCTGCATTACAGAATACAGGCAATTTTCCTGCAACTGTCACTTGCATGTCCTCAATTCACCACTCAACAGCCATTTTGCATCTGGGATGTTATATATCAATTAGTATGTATTTTGGTGTGTAGAATCCGAATCTGAGCTTCAAAATGTTCTAGCACGTCAGAGTTTTGAGTTTTTAATGAATCTTATTGTTTATTGGTTATTTTCTGTATTTCCCTGTTTATGGTCTACTGTTTGGATACAGGAGTGCTAGTAGGTCCACAAATCGTCACTAGATGGCACGTGCGAAAAAACTACTAAACTTCATTCTCCACATGGCAAGATATTCCACAGTGCAAAAGAGACTTTATGACTTACCGCATGTTGGAACACGCATGGTGATATTCTCATCACACTTATATCTGCCAACTGTGTAATGCGAGTTTTTGTTACCTTAGCGAATTTTTCGTGTGATTGTATTGTACTGTAAGGTAACTGGGGACCTAGAAACGAAGAAGAGGCTCGGTCCTCGCCGCAGCCGCAGTGGTACACAACCCCACGGCGACTACCGCAGTCCACTTCACCCCTCCGCCGCCCACACCGAACCTAGGGTTATTGTGCGGTTCGGCCCCCGGTGGACCCCCTCAGGGAACGTCTCACACCAGACGAGTGAAACCCCTATGTTTGCGTATTAGAGTAATGGTGGTGTACGCGTACGTGGAGAACTTGTTTGCGCAGCAATTGCCGACATATTGTAGCTGAGGCGGAATAAGGGGAACCATCCCGCATTCGCCGTGGCAGATGGAAACCGCCTAAAAACCATCCACAGACTGGCCGGCTCACCGGACCTCGACACAAATCCGCCGGGCGGATTCGTGCCAGGGACCAGGCGCTCCTTCCCGCCCGGAAAGCCGAGCGTGCGTTAGACCGCACGGCCAACCGGGCGGGCCTTCGTGTAATAGATAGTGGAACGTTATAGTGTTTAAAACTTACGCACGGTAAAAATGGCAACTGGCAAACGTCGTTGTTGCCTAAACCACCCATCCAACTGTTGCTATGCGTGTGGGAAATTCGCCCCAAAATCTCAAATAAAACCAATCACTCATTTAGTGAAAAAGAAATATAGCGTATATTTTGATTGTCCTGTTGGTGACAAAGATAAAAATTTTGCAACTCATATTGCCTGCATTGCCTGGTCTATCACTTGAACCGAATGGTTGAAACGAAAACGCCGAGCCATTCCATACGTGTTTCAATGGTGTGGTGTGAGCCTAGCGCCATTTTCCAGACTCTTACTCCTGCCTCGTAAATACTGAAGGCCAGTCAGGCAAATCTGGAACAAAATAAATTAAATGTGTCTTCAATGCACTTGACCGCGACCCGAATGAAGGGTTGCCTGTTCCTATCCATATCTTCCAAAAAAATGGCTCTGAGCACTATGGGACTTAACATCTGTGGTCATCAGTCCCATAGAACTTAGAACTACTTAAACCTAACTAACCTAAGGACATCACACACATCCATGCCCGAGGCAGGATTCGAACCTGCGACCGTAGCGCTCGCGCGGTTCCAGACTGTAGCGCCTAGAACCGCTTGGCCACTCCGGCCGGCAACACTACTCAGTCCGCACAACTGACTGCGGACCACCTAATGGTAGGTAGAGTATTGTGAATGAGGCATCATTATACCCTGCCGACACATCTGACGGAGTGCAATGCAACGACTGTACTAATACACGCAACCAACCGTCGTGCAGCCCTTCCTATAAACACGTGCTTATCTCGGAATGTGTGCTTTTCGGGGCCGTGTTTATTCGACTTATTTTTCTTATTTCGATGAGTACTACCAACTCTCAAAGTATTTGGCATCTTGTTTTAAACACCCTGTATGCAAAAATTTCTGCGGGCTACCTTCACTACTTGCTAGCAGAACTGGATCATCAACATAACAAATGATTTCCGCTATAAAAAATTCTTGAGAGGGAATAGCCTCTATTCACAAATCAGCACGGCTTTGAAAAGTGTCCCTTTCCTCGAAACCACCCTGGGAACCTTGGATGAAGGCCAACAGGCTGATTCCATATTCCTAGATATCCGGAAGACACTTGATACAGTGCCACAGTGCAGACTGTTAACGGAGGTAAGAGGATATGGCATAGAATCCCGGGGATCTGAGTGGTTCGAAGACCTTTTAGGTAAAAAAACCCAGTACGTCCTTCTGGGAGAGAGATTTCATCGGAGATAAAGGTATCGTCAGGGTTTCTCCAGGGAAGTGTTATAGAACCGCTCTAGTTCTCTATATACATAAACCATCCGACGGATAGCGTGAAGAGCAGTCTGCGACTCTTTGCTGATGACGCCTGCGTGTGTGGGAAAGTGCAGTTTTAGAGTGGCAGTCGGAGGATATGGGATGACTTGGGTAGAATTTTCATTTCGTGTTATTGGTGGTAGCTTCCTCTAACTGTGGAAAAAAATAAGTTAACGCAATATATTGGAAAAAGAAAGCCTGCAATATTGGAATACACCATTGGTGTTGCGCTGTATAATATGCTTACGCCGATTAAACATATAGGAATAACAATGCAAAGCGACGTGCAGTGGAACGAGCATTTAAGGTGGGTTGCAGGGAAGACGAACAGTTCGATTTCGGTTCACTAGCGATAATTCTAGGGAGTGTAAGTCACACATAAAGGAGACCGCGTCCCGTTCTTGAGTACCGCTCGAGTGTTTGGGATCTCTAGTAACTAAGAACTCCTTGACTGTGAGGTCGCAACTTCAGTCATAAGTAAGGCTCATTTGAAGCATTGGGCTAACAATTATGAGAGGCAAAATATGACTCACCATGTGCGTCAGGAGGGCGACAGAAAACGAGTGTCTGCTAGGTACAAACGTCAACCTTGTCTGGGATTATGTATTGCAGTTCACAAAATGGACACCGTCGACATTCGAGATATGTTCAAAACAAACCATTAACCTGCACCACTACTTCCGAATGGAAACTGGGGCGTTACAATGATCAAAAAGGTTCGCACCATCAAGACTGAAGGCGAAGTGCTTGGGAGCCAGAAACCGTGTAGGACGTCCAGCTAGGTATCCGCTCTTAAAGAATGCATATAGAACCACAATGATGTAAAGAGATGATGAGGGCTGTTGGAACGCGATGGCATGCAACTGCATGCGAAACAGTCAGCGGTGGAGCTCAGTCTGTCGTGGACCTTATCGTGAAACTGGCTGTCCATTAAGGCGTAGCTGCAGATAGTGCAATAATGTGTTTTATAGTTATGGAAAAACAAACATCCAGAGGCTGAATTTGTCCAACGGTTCCAGCTAGTATGAACTGCAATGTCGCACACATTTCAGGAAGGATAGTTTGCTCTAAAAAGTATGATTTTTATATGCGGACCAGGAATCAAGCAAAAGTAAGTTATTTTGACCAGCTACTGGCAAAACGTAGTGCTCACACGACAGTTGTAGTTCTCCTATGCCCATTTTCCCACTCTCGCTTGCTGTGACTTAAATATTCCCTACTGACCTTGCAAGATCACGCACACGAGAAAGAATCGTAGGACCATAGTACCACCAACATGTCGCAGCACAATAAACAACTTTCCAGTCAATTTACCACCCAGATTAACAGTCGACATAATTGCATACGATTGCGTTAGGGCATTGATGTTAGTTGATCTTGCTACAATTCTCTCGGTAGCCTTAATTTCCAGGGTTCCTTCCATGTGCATTTCCTCTTAAAATCCCGATTGGTCGGAGCAGAAAACAAGTTCCTTACTGAATGATGGGATAAATTTGTTTATCTCATCTACAAATTATCGGTCCGATTCCACAGTTCATTGTGCATCGTCAAGTTGACGCTTTGTTTAAAATTTCGATGTCTGACGTCTTGCAGTTCTGTAGCACGGTTTGAAGGTACGCAACCATTCACTGCTTCCTTGAAATCTCTGTAACCTATGTCGCGCGCAGTTTCAAGTGCGCAATATAGTAGGTTACTATCATGCACATCCTGTAAATTGTATAGAGCGTCCTTGAAATGCGCGAACACCAATTTTTGTAGCAAGTACATCTTGTTCTTCCCATGAATATCCGCAGCTTTTCTTATGCACTACACAGTCACACTGATGAGGAGTTATTCGAAATCTGTTAATAATTTTTTTGTTTTTTACTATGGTGCAGATGATCTTCCACGTATGTAATTTTGTTTAGTACGCGCTCCTTGGTCAACGATTGGCCTTTACTACATTTCCCTGGAGACGTGATTTGTGGCTCCCTGTCCGACAAGGATGATGAACTTCATGGGTCGACACCAGTTCTAATACATTGTCGCTTGTTAAGCACGCATCGTCATCACTGTACTCATCACGCACATTGTCTGCACAGTCTAACATGTGCAACACCACGATATCCACTGACTCATGTTGTAGAATCGCAAATATTTCGTTTGGCACTTCTTTCTCGCTTTGAGAAATTCCTTGGGTTCCTTTCTGACGAAGTGTCAACTTCGCCAACTGCTGTTGCAGATATAATGGAGTGTTTTACTCGCATGTCATTGCCATTGCTCTGCTTTGTATCAACACCAATAGCACTGTAGTACTGTTGTAAGATACTCGTCGACAAAGCACTTCAACTACGCTTCGTAGCACCATGCTATGCTCATCGTTGGAAAGCTACAGTCCCACCCCCTGTTGTCATCAGCAGCCAATATTGTGTTTGCATGTTAGACAATATGCAATATGTGGGCGGCGAATGCCGTAAACATCATTGGCCTTACGATCTCGCACTGAAAGGGTTCCTTAGCAATACGAGGTATTAGCCACAGCGTTAATGATGTGTTATGGAAGTAAGTACTACAGCAGATACATACAGAATTGTTATCAGTTACTAACAGACGTAGATAGATTCGCTAACGACTCCATATGTTTGCAGATTGCTTGACAATGGCTGTGGAACCAAAATAACCTTATAACATCAGAAACTAAGATCCTGATAAAAAGTCTTCGAATACAGCAGCATTCTGGCTTACTATACACATAACATCCTTACAAAAAAATAAATGAAATAAAAACCGATTTAACCGAGTATATTTGAGGTAATATGTTACACAGTTTGATTGCTATTGGGTTACTGACAACACAACTCATGGATTCATTGGCGAATGCGCTGCTTCGCGTCCCGAAGCCGAGATAGTTTTCGTCGGTATGCTAATCAAAGACGAAGCATTTTTTTTTAATTTCTGGAACTAGTTTCGATCTAATACTCACATTCTAGTAGAACCTTTATAATAAATACCATTTACGATTTATGGTGAATTTTTTTTACAAAATTTGAAGGTTCGTCCAGAAGATGATGGAAGCAAGAAAAATAAGTCGAATAAACACTGTCCCGAAACGCACACTTTCCGACATAAACACGTGTTTATAGGAATGGCTGCCCGACGGTTGGTTGCGCGTATTAGTACAGTCGTTGCATTGCGCTCCGTCAGATGTGTCGGCAGGGTATTACGATGTCTTATTCACAATACTCTACCTACCATTAGGTGGTCCGCAGTCAGTTGTGCGATCTGTGTCGTGTTGTTGGCTACGTTAGTATTCGTCGTGTTTTTCTGCATTATTGTAAAGTGCTGTTAAACCTGGGTACATATATAGTGTTTTACCTTCTTCCAAACGCGTATTAAATTTTGGGTTTACTGTTATCGCGCTGTCTGTACGTACAAATGGTGTAGTACATTTATGTTTTCTCTCCTCCAACATTTGTAAGCAACAAGAGTCTACTACTCGACAAGTGAAATGGCGGACATGATATTCTTCTGTGGTTTAGCAAATGGACGCAGCCTACTAGCCCGTATCCTCTAGGCTGAAAAATATCCACAGCGCAGAGTGCCCACTGATAAGCTGTAAGGCAGTCTTTTACAGCTTCTGTGGGTCACAGGTACCCTTGCACCTCGGAAGACTGACAGTGGAAGGCCCTGCACAGTCCGCACGTGTGACATGGAGGACCATGTGCTATGCTCGGTCGAGGAAATCCCTGGGACCAGTGTGCTACGATAAGCAGCAGCAGAAGGCGTGTCTCAGTATCTAGTGGGTATTTCATGAACACTTGCTGTACCCATATCATCTACAGCGCGTCTACGCCCTAAGGCCACAGGATCGTCATGGCAGACGGCGTTTCTGCTAATGGCTGTTGCATAAGTATGCCGCAGATCCACTGTTCACATCCAAGGCTTCATTTACCGATGAGGCATGTTCACAATAGATGGTGTTGTAAATTTCCGTAACCAACATGTATGGTCACATGTAAATCCCAAGCAATTCAAGACAGAGGGCATCAACACCGATCAGCAGTCAACGTATGGGCAGGCGCATTTGGCGATAGATTAATAGTGCCGTACTTGCTACCACAAAGGTTTGCTGGGTCGCAGTTTGTGGACTTCCTCATTAATGTATTGCATACCCTGCTGGAGACTGTACCACTGCAGCAACGAATACAAACATGGCTCATGCGTGATGGCGCACCAGCACACTTTCGTCACAATGTGGGCGAACATCTGAGGCAGACATTTCAGGACTACTGGATTGGTCGGCCTTACACCTTGGCCTGTTTATTCCCCAGACATCAATCTCCTTACTTTTGGTTATGGGGACACTTGTCTATGCCACGATGTGTGGACACTACAGGGTCGCGTCTTCAAATCGTGCCAGCAGGAACAACAACAACCGGGTACACTTCAAAGGGGGCGTCGTTCCTTAAGCTGGAGGGCAGAGGAGTGGATTGTCACGAATGGACGCCACGTTGAACACCTCCTGTAGACACGTGTTTATCGCAGAAAGTGTGCATTTCCGGACCCATGTGTATTGGACTTATTTTTCTCGTTTCAATGCGTACTACCACCTCTCAAAGTATTTGACACTTTTTTTGAACACCGTGTATACTTTAATGCGACGGCCAAAAACCTAAAACATCATATATATGACCATATCAGTGGCACCAATTAGATGCAGACTGTGAGTAGATGGAAAATATTCAATAAGTAATGACCTTGGTACTGAATTGTACACTAGTGCCAATGTCGAAAAGGAGGTTATAAAACAAGTAGCAAAAGAAAACAAAATGGCATTGTGTTTAAATGATACAATTTGAAAAATAAACGTATAGGAAAAGGTTCAAATTAAAGAATATGCAATCGAATAGTGAAAACAATTATTATGACGTACACAGCTGAGACAAAGTCTGTATCATGAAAAACTATAAGACTTTTGGAAACCACGGATATGAAAATTCTGCAGAGGATTGCAGAGAAGACGCTGAGAGATAGAGAGAGATCGTGCACACTTTCTGTGGTGTACGGGAAGGTGTCGTCGGTGAGTGACTGTAGGAGGATACAAGATGACTTGGACAGGATTTGTGATTGGTGTAAAGAATGTTAACTAACTCTAAATATAGACAAATGTAAATTAATGCAGCTGAATAGGAAAACGAATCCCGTAACGTTTGAATACTCCAATAGTAGTGTAGCGCTTGACACAGTCACGTCGATTAAATATTTGGGCGTAACATTGCAGAGCGATATGAAGTGGGACAAGCATGTAATGACAGTTGTGGGGAAGGCGGATAGTCGTCTTCGGTTCATTGGTAGAATTTTGGGAAGATGTGGTTCATCTGTAAAGGAGACCGCTTATAAAACACTAATACGACTTATTCTTGAGCACTGCTCGAGCGTTTGGGATTCCTATCAGGTCGGATTGAGGGAGAACATAGAAGCAATTCAGAGGCGGGCTCCTAGATTTGTTACTGGTAGGTTTAATCATCACGCGAGTGTTATGGAAATGCTTCAGGAACTCGGGTGGGAGTCTCTAGAGGAAAGGAGGCTTTCTTTTCGTAAATCGCTACTGAGGAAATTTAGAGAACCAGCATTTGAGGCTGACTGCAGTACAATTTTACTGCCTCCAACTTACATTTCGCGGAAAGACCACAAAGATAAGATAAGAGAGATTAGGGCTCGTACAGAGGCATATAGACAGTCGTTTTTCCCTCGTTCTGTTTGGGAGTGGATCAGGGAGAGGAGATGCTAGTTGTGGTACGAGGTTCCCTCCGCCACGCACCGTATGGTGGATTGCGGAGTATGTATGTATATGTAGATGTAGAGAAGTGAAAGCATGAGGAAATTATGTAAAGTAAGTTCCATTAACAAATGGGTACAGACGAGAAAGCTTGAGTCAACTAACACATGTACAGGATGGGTAAATGAGACTGTCAGAATTGTAAGAAATAAATCACCAGCCTGTAAAAGAAACATAGGTCGTCCGAGGGAACGATGGAGTGACATCCTCAGGATAGGGTACTGAAGGATAAAGTCTTTAGCCTAAGCAGAAGTGAAGAAGGAGAAAAGAAGAAGAAAATGCTCAAGAATTCAACAAACCGACGTTAACGATACTGGTTTGTAGTTCTGCGAGTCCGTTCCTTCACACATCCTACAGACGGGAGTCACCTGCGCTTTTAGCCAATCACTTGGAACTTTACGCTGGGCGAAAGTTTCGCGGTAAATGTAAGCAAAATATGGGACCGATGCAGAAGAGTACTCCTGTGAAATCGAACTGGGACTCATCTAGACCTGGTAACTCCTTTTTTGTTCAACTCGTTCAATTTCTTCTGAACGCCAGGGATGGTTATTCTGTGTCCTCCAAGCTATAGATCCATTCGAAAAAGAACGATATGTGTGTAGCTAACATTGCAATAGCAAATGACTATACGTTGTTTTTTGCTGAGGGCCTCCTTACAATTTACTTGTTTGAAAGCCGAATTAGGAGATCTTAAAAGGTTTAGAAAACATTTGAGGACCACATGCCTTAAGCTGTGAATGAATTATAAGTACCTGACACACTGTCGGCTGGAGAGCGAGCAATGAATTTAATGTAAAGAAAGCTTCAGATATGAAGTTTCTGTTACGTTGTAGGTGTACTGAATTATTAGTTTCGACAGGACTATGGTACCATCTTCAAACCCACAGAGTGCAGGCTGAGAAATCATGCAGTACGAAAACATGCGTGTGGTGCATCGTTCTGCGTGATTTCATAACCAGCACTCTGTGGATCCGGCGATGGCAGCTTAGCCGTGTCGAAACTAGAAAACCAATTACGCGATCAAGGGCACAGAAACTTCATATGCGAAGCTTTCTGTATCAATGTATGTTGACGTTCATTAATTTGTTTTTCATGTGTGCGCTTTGTAAAACTGAAATTGTGAATTCATATCAAATCTTTCCCTTTCGTTTCTCAGATATAGTAACAGTTCCTTCTAACTTACGTTTAGTGTTCAGTGTTAGACATGTTTCCTTTCGCCTTTCGAAAGTTTTTCGCTTTAGTTGGTTGCTACAAAGATCAGCACAAAAGATGTACGAGTCTTCAGAAATCGACTCTGGTCAGTCTCCTGCACACTATTACGACACATTTGCATGCGGTTCCATGCAAGTCGCCGCAGTGAAAAGCCGCAAAGGAACATATGGGCTTTAACTGAACCAGGTGACGTGAATAAAATGTACAATCAAAAGCGGAAGAAAAATGAGGAGCAATATTACCGGGACTGTATTGCCAATCGAAGCCATTTGAAATAAATCACGCACGTAACCAACCGTGGCGTCACAGGGAATGTATTCATTGGAAGTGCGCCGAACGCTATTCATCGGTCCGAATCGCGCCCGCGTCGAGCACAAAAGCAGACCTCGCTGCGTGTCGCACGCCGGCGGAGAGAACAGCGACGCACGGCGCCGAGCTTCAGAGGCAACAAGAAACCCCGCGTCGGCCTCCGATACCGCCAAGTAGCGCCTAGGTGCGTAGCCGTGGCACAATGGAACCGAGGCGACAATGAATGACGCGGTCGCCACTTTGTCGAGAGGTACTGGCGGATGACGCTCCAGAAAGGTGGCCCGGCGCCGGTCACGGCCCTCGAGCCTCAGGGCGTATCGGTTCTGCTCGACGCGAAAGGCGATCTCTTTCTCCTTCCTGCTGCCATTATTTTTTTCTTCTGCGCTACGGGAGCAAACACGTGAATGTGCGCTGGCGCCGAGACATATGCGGACAGAATCGCGAGCTCTGGCGAGACGCGTGCTCTATTTTCGTGGTCTGTGGGTGTGTGTGGGTGTGTGGGTGTGTGTGTGTGTGAGAGAGAGAGAGAGAGAGAGAGAGAGCGAGTGAGTGAGTGAATGTGCGCGCGAGCGCGTGCTTTTGCGACAGATGCCGCGAATATATGCGCACAATAGCGCAGCAGTCGGGTCTCGCATGGCGGGAGAACTGGATGAGGAGAGGGGGGGGAAAATAAAAGAGAGACGGGAAATGCAGGAGAAAGAGACATAGATACAGTGCGAGCGGGCTGCATATATAAATTTCGCGCATATTCGCGGACCGAAACGGACCACCGCACCGCCGCATCGCGCGCTCAGTGCCGGCTGGGTACGGCCGACAGGGGTGGACGGGGGTGGGAGGCGACTCCGAAACAGCCAGCAGTATCGCGTTTTGTATTCGCTCGCCGGAGATCGTTTGTCATTGAGAATGGGCGCGCCCATTGCCCGGGCTTCAGGCTAGAACTTGCGACTGCAGTTGTCGGCGCCGCCGCGTTCAATTCGGACGCAGCTGCAATCTGTTTTGCGATAATGCGGCCGACTTTAGCGGCCGACAGTAAAACACGCCGGCCGTGTGATGCTGATGCGACGTTCGAGCGTCGCGTGGTAGGCGAAGCTTCTAACAGCCGTGTACCGCAAGTCTCTAGAGGAGCGGAAGGTTCCAAATGATTGGAAAAGAGCACAGGTAGTTACAGTTTTCAAGAAGGGTCGCCGAGCAGATGCGCAAAACTATAGGCGCATCTCTGACATCGATCTGTTGTAGAATTTTAGAAGATTTTTTTGCTCGCTTATGATGTCATTTCTGGAAACCCAGAATTTACTCTGTAGGAATCAACATGGATTCCGGAAACAGCGATCGTGTGAGACCCAGCTCGCTGTATTTGTTCATGAGACCCAGAAAATATTAGATACAGGCTCCCAGGTAGATGCATTTTTCCTTGACTTCCGGAAGGCGTTCGATACAGTTCCGCACTGTCGCCTGATAAACAAGGCTGTGTGGCTGGATTGAAGAGTTTTTAGCAAACAGAACACAGCATGTTGTTCTCAATGGAGCGACGTCTACAGACGTTAAAGTAACCTCTGGTGTGCCACAGGGGAGTGTTATTGGACCATTGCTTTTCACAATATACATAAAAGACCTAGTAGATAGGGTCGGAACTTTGGCTTTTCGCGGATGATGCTATAGTATACAGAGAAGTTGCAGCATTAGAAAATTGCAGCGAAATGCAGGAAGATCTGCAGCGGATAGGCACTTGGTGCAGGGAGAGGCAACTGATCCTTAACATAGAGAAATGTAATGTATTGTGAATACATAGAAAGAATGATCCTTTATTGTATGATTATATGATAGCGGAATAAACATTGGTAGCAGTTCTGTAAAATATCTGGTAGTATGCGTACGGAACGATTTGAAGTGGAATGACCATATAAAATTAGTTGTTGGTAAGATGGGTGCCGGGTTGAGATTCATTGGGAGAATCCTTAGAAAATGTAGTCCATCAACAAAGGAGGTGGCTTACAGGACACTCGTTCGACCTATACTTGAGTATTGCTCATCCGTCTGGGATCCGTACCAGGTCTGGTTGACAGAGGAGATAGGGAAAATCCAAAGAAGAGCGACGCGTTTCGTCACAGGGTTATTTGGTAAGCGTGATAGCGTTACGGAGATGTTTAGCAAACTCAAAAAAAATCAAATGGCTCTGAGCACTATGAGACTTAACTTCTGAGGTCATCAGTCCCCTAGAACTTAGAACTACTTAAACCTAACTAACCTAGGAACATCACACACATCCGTGCCCGAGGCAGGATTCGAACCTGCGACCGTAGCGGTAGCGCGGTTCCAGACTGTAGCGCCTAGAACCGCTCGGCCACCCCGGCCGCAACAAACTCAAGTGGCAGACTCTGCAAGAGAGGCGCTCTGTATTTCGAGAGGGTGCGTTTCTGGATGAGGTATCGAATATATTGCTTCCCCCTACTTATACCTCCCGAGGAGATCACGAAAATAAAATTAGAGAGATTCGAGCGCGCACGGAGGCTTTCCAGCAGTCGTTCTTCCCGCGAACCAGACACGACTGGAACAGGAAAGGGAGGTAATGACAGCGGCATGTAAAGTGCCTCCGCCACATACCGTTGGGTGGCTTGCGGAGTATAAATGTAAATGTGGATGTATACACGTGCGTGCTGTGGTTCAAAGTTACTCCACCAGGGGAGGAAAAGGAAGACAGGAATTTAATGTCCCGTCGACGACGGGACGGGGCACGAGCTCGGATTACGAAAGTATACGAAAGAAAATCAGCCGTGCATTTGCAAAGGAACAAACCAGTAATTCACCGTACGCAATTTACGGAAATTGCGGAAAGCATGAACCTGCTTCGCCAGAAAGAATTTGAAAATTCGTCCAGCCGATTGCTGGGCCAGTGTGCTAACCATTGCACCGTCTCACTCTGTTACTTCACCAGCAGGAAGAAAACATATACACTAAAGTGACAAAAGTCATGGTACAGCTATATGCACATACACAGATGGCGATACTATCGCATAAGAAGGTATAAAAGGGCGGTGCTTTGGCAGAGCTGTCATTTCCACTCAGGTGTTTCATGTGAAAAGGTCACCGACGTAATTAATGCTTCACGACGGCAATTAACAGACTTAGAACGCTGAATGGCAGTTAAAGCTAGGCACATGGAGGATTCCATTCGCGAAATCTACGGAATTTAATAATCTGAGGTCCACATTGTCAAGAGTGTGCCGATGATACCAAGTTTCAGGCATTACCTCTCACCACGGACAACGCAGTAGCCGACTGCCTTCAGTTAACAACCCAGAGCAGCGGCGCTGGCGTAGTGTTATCAGTGCTAACAGACAAGCAACACTGCCTGAAATAACAGCAGAAATCAATGTGGGACGCACGACGAACGTACCCATTAGGACAGGGCGGCGACATTTGACCTTAATGCAGCATACGACCGACTCGAGTGCCTTTGCTGACAGCACGACGTCTCCTACGGCGCCTCTCCCGAGTTCGTGACTATATCAGTTATACCCTAGGCGACTTGAAAACCGAGGACTGGTCGGACGAGTCCTGACCTCAGTTCGTGAGAAGTGATGGTGGGGGGTTCGAGTGTGGCCATGGACCCAAGTTGTCAACGAGGGACTGTGCGAGCTGGTGGTGGCTCCATAACAGTGTGCTGTGGCTGGAAATTATTTTGTGCGGCTACTTGGAGACCATTCGCAGTCATTCACCGACTTCACGTTCCCAAAAAACGATGGAACTTTTATGGATGACACCGGGTCACAACTCTTCACGATTGGTTTGAGGAACATTCTGGCCACCCGGATCCCCTGGCATGAATCACACCGAACATCTACGGGGCATAAACGAGAGGTTAGTTCGTGGACAGAATCCTGCTCCGACAATACACTCGCAATTATGGACGCTATAGAGGCATCATGGCTCAGCATCTCTGCACGGGACTTCACCCATAGGGAGGGAGCCCTGTTTCTACTTAAGTCTTCGAATCCTGTGTCAAATTCTTATAGTGGTATCATATCTTCCATCTCATCTTCATTTCTGTATTGTTTATTGAACTGGGGACCCAGAAACGACGGAGAGGCTTCGTCTCGCCTTAGCCCTCAGTGGTTCACAACCTCCCACAACAGTCCACAGCAGTCCGCCCACCCCAACGCCGCCCCACACCGATCCCAGGGTTATTGTGCTGTTCGGCCCCCAGTGGACCCCCCCCCCCCCTCTCATGGGAACGTCTCATACCAGACGAGTTTAACTCCAAACGTTTGCGTGGTAGAGTAATTATGGTGTACGCGTACATGGAGACAGTGCACAGCAAACGCTGACATAATGTAACTGAGGCGGAATAAGGGGAACCAGCCCGCATTCGCAGAGGCAGATGGAAAACCGCCTTAAAAACCATCCACAGGTTGGCTGGCACACCGGACCTCGACACTAATCCGCAGGGCGGATTCGTGTCGGGGACTGGCACGCCTTCCCGTTTGGGAAGCAGTGCGTTCGACCACACCGCGAGCCGGGCGGGCTTCATCTTCACTTACTTCCTCTTCTCTTTGTGTAATATTGTCCTGTTTTTTTCATATAGAATCTCTATATACTCCTTCCACATTCCAGCTTTCCCTTCCTTACGTAGTAATGGGTTGCCATCCCACCTCTTGACATCCATTATTTACGTACTATGACGTCACACTTCAACACCAAGCCAACATCCATTACTAGTACCTCCAAGTGAATGAGTTACCATACCAAAATCGCGAGTCTGGAAGGCCTGCAAAAGGCGTATCTACGATTACTCACCATTCAGAATAAAAAAATTTCAACAGCAGTTTTCTTTAGGTGGAAGTCAAGAGGATGCCAAATCTCATGGTTGATCTGAGGCTCGAAAAAATTTACTTGAAATCGCTCAGCCTTACCAATGTCAGAGCACTTTCCTGTAAAGTCACATTGATTTTACAACATGTAAATGAAGCAGGCGAGGATTATTTCGTACGTTTGGGCCAGAATGCACAGTAATCGTCAATTATTGTTTTGCTCTTTGCATTCATAAGAAAAACACTTCTGGAACTCCGGCTGCAACCGTTACCGCAGATTACATCGATTCGCATTTAATGTTTCATATCTGAATTATCGGATTTTCTTTTCTAAGCGTCGATTTTCGATTTAAAACTTCTGTTTATTTTGCTGTTTTCCAAGCTGCGCCTAAATACTGAAATTACCAGAGATATATGGGAGTATGATCACTTAACAATTAAACCACTTGGTCCAAGTACAACGCAGTGACGATAGTCGCTAAGGGCAGTCCTCTAGCATAAGTATTTCCCGCTGTCTTTCTCCTACCTGCCAATGTGCTCGCTACAGTCTCCTTGCCAGCCATTTCTGCCACTTCGCCCAGAGTGCAACCACGTTGTACGAGACGACAAATGCGGTTATAGGTTCAACCAGTCAAAATGTTAAAAAAAATGTTATATTTTATAATTACAATACCAATGAGTCACAAAGTCATAAAAACACTTAAGTGCAACAATTTAGGGGTATGAAATGGAATTATATAGGCTCAGTCGTAGGTTAACCAGGTGGAAGATTCCGCTGCAGTGCGCCCCATCCTAGGATATTGGTCAAGTGTTTAAGATCCATCCCCAATGGACATAACGTTAACAAAGAAGGGCAGCTTGAGTGGCCACATGTCTGTTTGAGCCATGGGAGAGCCTCACGAGGAAGCTAAAAGAACTGAACTGGACCACTCGTGAAGATAGACCAAAGTTTTTCGGCGAAAGCCAACTTAAAAAGTTTCAACCACAAGCATTAAGTGGGGAATCATGGAAGTCCTCTTAGGTATCTCTCCCGTAAGTGCCCTGAAGATAATATTAAATTAATCACAGAGTGCAGAGAAACGTTTAAGTCATCATTTTTCTCTCGTTCCGCACTCTAATGGGATGATGAATGGCACAGTCGGAAGTACTCCTTGTCATGCATGTAAGAATGGTTTGCAGGGTATAGATCTAGGTGTAGACGTAGAGGTAGAGGTAGAATTTCGCAACTAAATGAAGAAGAGGCAGGACCGTAGGGGTGTGCGCCAGTGGTTTAGAGTGAGCGCCAAATGGTTCTGCAGTGTCTCATTAAGTGGGAGCCAGTCGTAATGTTGATCTGTATCCGTCCGTCAGGAGAGCCTGTCAAGCCTGGCGGCTCCACTGATGTTTCTCGGCTAGAGTACGCCACGTGTTGTCATCTGATTTCACCCTCTTCTTTCCTTTCGTTATTATAATCATCCACAACAAGATTTCCGCTCAATGCGTGGCTTAATGTAGCTGTTCATTATATAGTCAACAGGAGAGGATGAAAGACGAGTTTTTCGGTGCATTTAAATAACCAGAACGTACCTGCTAACATTGATAACCCCGAAAGAAAATCCTGGTCCTCCTACAAAGGGGTTCAGCAGACGGCTGGTAACCAACTCTTGGAAAACACTCACTATTCCTAGTACCCCAAGGAGCCCCGAAAACAGTGTTGTCTCAAAGGTCAATGACAAAGCTATGGAAAATAACAAACGAAAATGGATCAACGGACATATCAAAATAGCAACCTGGAGTGTCAGAGGAATCTCTCATAAAGAGAGCAAACTAGCAAAAATACACTATGTGAGCAACAGTATCCGGACACCTGGCGGAAAATCACTTACAAGTTCGTGGCGCCCTCCATCGGTAATGCTGGAATTCAGTATGGCCCACCCGTAGCCTTGATGACAGCTTCCACTCTAGCAAGCATATGCTCAACCAGGTGCTGGAAGGTTTCTTGGGGAATGACAGTCCATTCTCCACGGAGTTCTGCACGGAGGAGAGGTATCGATGTCGGTCAGTATGGCCTGGCACGAAGTCGGCGTTCCAAACATCCCAAAGGTGTTCTATAGGATTCAGGTCAGGACTCTGTGCAGGCCAGTCCATTACAGGGATGTTATTGTGGTGTAATCACTCCGCCACAGGCCGTGCATTATGAACACGTGCTCGATCGTGTTGAAAGATGCAATCGCCATCCCCGAATTGCTCGTCAACAGTGGTAAGCAAGAAGGTACTTAAAAAAATCAATGTAGGCCTGTGCTGTGATATTTCCACACAAAACAACAAGGGGTACAAGCTCCCTCCATGAAAAACACGACCACACCATAAAATCACCGCCTTCGTATTTTACTGTTGGCACTACACACGCTGGCAGGTGACGTTCACCGGGCATTCGCCATACTCACACCTTGCCATCGGATCGTCGTATTGTGTACCGTGATTCGTCACTCCTCACAACGATTTTCCACTGTACAATCGTCCAATTTTTACGCTTCCTACACCAAGCGAGGCGTCGTTTGTCGTTTACCGGGGTGATGTGTGGCTTATGAGCAGCCGCTAGCCCTTGAAATCCAATTTTTTCTCACCTCTCGCCTAACTGTCATAGTACTTGCATTGGATCCTGATGCAGTTTGGAATTCCTGTGTGATGGTCTGGATAGATGTCTGCTGATTACACATTACGACCCTCTTCAACTGTCGGTGGTCTTTGTCAGTCAACAGACGAGGTCGGCCTGTACGCTTTTGTGCTGTACGTGTCCCTTCATGTTTCCACTTCACTATCACGTCGGAAACCGTGGACCTACGGATGTTTAGGAGTGTGGAAGTCTCAACGTATGACACCCAATCACCTGACGGCGTTCGAAGTCCGTGAGTTCCGCGTAGCGTCCCATTCTGCGCTCTCACGATGCCTAATGACTACTGAGGTCGCTGATATGGAGTACCTGGCTGTAGGTGGCGGCACAATGCACCTAATATGAAAAACGTATGTTTTTGGTGGCGTCCGAATAGTTTTGATCACATAGTGTACTAAATGACGTGAGTATAGATTCTGTAGCCATCACAGAAACTAAAATGAAAATGAAAGGTAATAAATAAGTAGGTGATTACATTATGTTGTGTAGTGGAGTCGAACAAAATCAAAGAGCAAGCAAAGATGTACCATTACCGCTGCATAAGAGATGGGAAAAGAGATCAAAGATTGCGCTTACATAAGCTAAAGAATACTCATAGTCAGACTTAAACTGAGAAGAGGTAAAACCATCACTATAAGGTAGCCACACCAGAAGAAAGAAAAAAGGATGAGTCTAAAACCTTCTATGAGGAACCACAGCAGACTCTAAATAAATACAGTGCTACTCATCAGGCTATGACGATGAGTGATTTCAGTGCCAGAATAGGAAATATCGCAATACCGAATATTACACGGTCCTTTGCAGAACCGGTACGTAATGAAGATGGAAAAACACTGAGAGATTTTGCCACTTACAATCATCTAAATCTAACAAGCTCACTTTTTTAAAAAAGTGGCATACATAAGTACACTTGGGCCAGTGGAGGTCTTAGTTCAATAATTTTAGTAAATGGTACGCTAGCGGGTCAAATGAGGGATCCAAGAGTTTGTAGAGGACAAGATACAGGATCAGATCATTTTCTACTAATCTCCGGAACAAACCTGTTTGCGAAACGGAAGAAAATGACAAAACAAACAAAAAAAACAAACAAAATAACCAACAATATCAAAGTGATTATAAAACCTATTTGCTGGAAGAGAACAGGATCGAACATCTGTACCAAAGCCGATCGAATAAAGTGCTAGCAGATTTGAAAACCAAGGACAATGTAGAAGAAGAATGGCAGTATCTAAAGAACATTATTTATAGAGTAGCAGGAGAAGTTTCAAGTAAAAAATAGGCCTAAAAATTTGGAATGGGCATATACGAAAAGCTGTTGAGGAAAAACAGGAAGGATATATAAAATACATGAGCAACACGCAGATGAAAAGACGCGATCTCATTAGGAGAGAAGAAATATTGCTGAATGTGTAGTAAGAAGGACACAAAGATCATTGGAATAGGTTTATTCCTAATATCGAGAATGATGTTCACGGGAGACGGCAAATGGACTGTAAAGTTTTCAAAACTTTAAACACATAAAGTGAAGACAAAAATAAACAATACTGAAGGAGAACAATGGCTAAATTATTAGAAAGCACTATGATATGACGATACAGCACAAGAAATTGAAATTGAAACTACAGATGTTACGTCTCTTAAACGAATCTTGGAAAAGCAAAAGTATCCCCAAAGACTGTAAGATTGCTAGAGTGGTATTAAGTTTTACAGAAAAGGAGACAAAATCCTATGCAGCAACTAGGTAGAAATAATGTTACTGGCAGGCCGGAGTAGCCGAGCGGTTCTAGGCACTTCAGTCTGGAACCGCACGACCGTTATGGTCGCAGGTTCGAATCCTGCCTCGGGCATGGATGTATGTGATGTCCTTAGGTTAGTTAAGTTTAAGTAGTTCTAAGTTTTAGGGGACTGATGACCTCAGATGTTAAGTCCCATAGTGCTCAGAGCCATTTGAACCAATACGTTTACTAGACTCAGCATACAAGATGTATGCGAGTGAAAAACATAACAGAAGCAATACTGAGTGATGAACAAATGGGTTATTTTTATTTCATGAAAGATAATATAAAAACGCAGAGAAAGCAGTAAAGAAATACACACTGCTTGGACCGATTTTTTTTTAAAAAAAAAGCTTTTGACAATGTCAATAGACAGAAATTTTGGAAAATAATGACGGATCGTGAATATTCCGAACATGTAAAAACGCGATAAAAAGTCTGTATCAGAACACGACTATCACTGTAGATATCAAAGAAGAATGACTAATGAGATATCAGCTAACAAAGGAGTATGACAAGGCTGCCGTATCTCACCAGCTTCGTTTAATATTTGCCTATATGGACTAATCCATACAGCATTTTAAAAAGTTATATACCTAGACAGGACGACTCTTTTAAATAACTAACGATAGCTGGCTATTCACTGATTCTAGCAGACGCACAATATGACCTTTGGGGAGGGATTTACTTACTGAAACAAAAAAGTGTGGAAGTTGACATGGAGATATCAACAGAAAAACTAAGACAGTGTTTTTAATGGGGAAACAACACATTAGAACCAAAATAGTAGATCCAAAGATTTTGCAGCAAGTAAACCTATGCAGTTACCTAGGATGTGAAGGGACATGGCTACAGCAAAGATATATAAATTAAGCTTACTAAATTTAGCCGGGTATGTAGAACAATTAAGAAACCTTAAAAACAAAACTGAGAAAGATACTCAAATTAAATTTTACAAAATAGTTGCAGTTTCCACACTGCTCTATGGAAGTGAAACCTGGGTGGTCAGCGAAAAGCAAGAAAGCCGTATTCAGGCACTAGAAATGAAATGCCTGAGACGATTTGAAGGGTGCACAATAGACTAAGGAAGCAAGGTATTCGAGCACTAAAAGTTTTAGCCTAAATAATACAACTGTAGCGTATAGGAGAAAATGGAACGAACACCTAGTGTGAATGGAGAGTGACAGATTCCCCTTAAAGGCTAGAAAATATAAGTTCCAAGAAAGAAGGGACAGAAGAAGATCCCGGCATCGATGGGTACCGTGACAGGCAATTTCGCCTAAAACCTGAAGAGAAGAATCAGTACAAGAAAGTACAATATGATAGCACTCAGGCACTCTTCGTAAGTCTTCCATATGACGCAGATCACTCTTGAAACGTAACGGCTCGTAAAGGCCAGGGATCCTACTTCACTAATTTTGCATGTAAATTTAAACATCACTTAAAACAGTGTCGAGATAGTAATTGTTACAATAAACTACGCTGTCATAATTGTTCTTATCTACAGTCCGTTTAGCGTAATATCCATCACCCAACTGGCTGCTTGTCTTTAAGCTAAGATTTCTGTTACTCTGCTCATGTCGCAACAGCATTTAAAGATACTGTGCAGCGCTTCAGTCCGTAACCGCGCTGCTACGATCGCAGGTTCGAATTCTGCCTCAGGCAAAGATATGTGTGATGTCCCTAGGTTAGTTAGGTTTAAGTAGTTCTAAGTCTAGGGTACTGACGACCTCAGACGTTAAGTCCCATAATGCTTAGAGCCATTTTTTGATACTGTGCAAAATGTATGGAACTGTAGGAAAAACTTGTGAGGCTCGGTTAATTAATTACCGTTAGCTTTAGATGTTGAGCCTGGAATGTGTTTTAAAGGAAATAAGTTATTCCTGTGTGTCTAACACAGATCCATAAAAATTTGACTCGAAACTCAGGTTGTACCTAATACACTCCTGGAAATTGAAATAAGAACACCGTGAATTCATTGTCCCAGGAAGGGGAAACTTTATTGACACATTCCTGGGGTCAGATACATCACATGATCAGACTGACAGAACCACAGGCACATAGACACAGGCAACAGAGCATGCACAATGTCGGCACTAGTACAGTGTATATCCACCTTTCGCAGCAATGCAGGCTGCTATTCTCCCATGGAGACGATCGTAGAGATGCTGGATGTAATCCTGTGGAACGGCTTGCCATGCCATTTCCACCTGGCGCCTCAGTTGGACCAGCGTTCGTGCTGGACGTGCAGACCGCGTGAGACGACGCTTCATCCAGTCCCAAACATGCTCAATGGGGGACAGATCCGGAGATCTTGCTGGCCAGGGTAGTTGACTTACACCTTCTAGAGCACGTTGGGTGGCACGGGATACATGCGGACGTGCATTGTCCTGTTGGAACAGCAAGTTCCCTTGCCGGTCTAGGAATGGTAGAACGATGGGTTCGATGACGGTTTGGATGTACCGTGCACTATTCAGTGTCCCCTCGACGATCACCAGTGGTGTACGGCCAGTGTTGGAGATCGCTCCCCACTCCATGATGCCGGGTGTTGGCCCTGTGTGCCTCGGTCGTATGCAGTCCTGATTGTGGCGCTCACCTGCACGGCGCCAAACACGCATACGACCATCATTGGCACCAAGGCAGAAGCGACTCTCATCGCTGAAGACGACACGTCTCCATTCGTCCCTCCATTCACGCCTTTCGCGACACCACTGGAGGCGGGCTGCACGATTTTGGGGCGTGAGCGGAAGACGGCCTAACGGTGTGCGGGACCGTAGCCCAGCTTCATGGTGACGGTTGCGAATGGTCCTCGCCGATACCCCAGGAGCAACAGTGTCCCTAATTTGCTGGGAAGTGGCGGTGCGGTCCCCTACGGCACTGCGTAGGATCCTACGGTCTTGGCGTGCATCCGAGCGTCTCTGCGGTCCGGTCCCAGGTCGACGGGCACGTGCACCTTCCGCCGACCACTGGCGACAACATCGATGTACTGTGGAGACCTCACGCCCCACGTGTTGAGCAATTCGGCGGTACGTCCACCCGGCCTCCCGCATGCCCACTATACGCCCTCGCTCAAAGTCCGTCAACTGCACATAGGTTCACGTCCACGCTGTCGCGGCATGCTACCAGTGTTAAAGACTGCGATGGAGCTCCGTATGCCACGGCAAACTGGCTGACACTGACGGCGGCGGTGCACAAATGCTGAGCAGCTAGCGCCATTCGACGGCCAACACCGCGGTTCCTGGTGTGTCCGCTGTGCCGTGCGTGTGATCATTGCTTGTACAGCCCTCTCGCAGTGTCCGGAGCAAGTATGGTGGGTCTGACACACCGGTGTCAATGTGTTCTTTTTTCCATTTCCAGGAGTGTATGTAGGGGGGGGGGGGGGGAGGGGGAGGTAGGCAGGTACATTCGATAGTTTAACGGATTAACGGACTACTAAGAGTCCTCACGATGGAGCATGTGAGTTTCTCAGTATTAGCTGGGCAGTTTGAAAGCATTAGGCGTTCTGCAGATGGCTGTTGTTGCAAGAAACGCGCAACAAAAGGAGAAATTCTCACATTCATTACTCATAAAATTGTGTAAAGATACAGTATTATTAACGTTTAACTGCACAGAAACACTTCCTACACAAACCTCCGTAAATATACACTGCGAGCGGAAAAAGAAATTTAGAACAATGCCTCATTTCAACATCAACTCGCTGACAAAGATTGTTTCCACTTCCGGGACGCCGAATTAAAAATAAAAATAGTTTTCCCATTATGCAGGCGAACACGATTCTGAAAAATAAATGCCATTGTTATGACCGTTGTGGTAAACGTAATGAGCCGCATACTCGGCCGGCACATTTTAATTAAAGAGGCTCCTGCGGACGAATCCTGCTGCCGAAACGCCGTCGGCGCTCGGCGCTGTGAATTTCTCTCTCTTTGGCCGGCGCTCTTTTAGCGGAAGCAAAAATTAAATACACGTTTACGGCACTTAGGAGTGGGTCTGCAACAAAAAATAAATAAAAGAGAGCGCGAGCTGGAAAAATGTAGGTGCAGCGCAGTATATTAAAACAGCCGTCCGCCAAATGAGATGCCCAGCGCGAGATTGGCAGGACTGGAGCTCCGGCCCCACCGGCGGCGTCCGAAGCGGGGATTTCCCCCCGCGGCGCAGCGCCTAAAAACTGGCTGCGTGTTTACTCTGCGCATAAAAAGTCCGCAGCGAAGAAAATCGCGTACGAGCTCAGTAATTACCGCAGTGGTTCAGTAGCGAGTAGCCTGCGGAAATTTCATTCACCCGTCCGTGCGCTGGACGGCGCTCAGTAATAAAGAAGAGAGAGAAAAAGAGGGAGGGTGGAAGGGGGAGAAAAAATGAGAGACGTTATTCTAGAAGTTGAATTAACTCTCGAGCAACGGGCACCGGGAGTGGACGCTGTGTGAATGGCGTCGGGCGACCGAGCGGCGGTAGCGCCGGCTGTGAAGGGGTAGTGGCGACGGGGCGGCGAAGATCCGAAAGGCGCGCCCACGAAGAAGGGGGGAAAAACTGTACGAGTGCCCGTGTGTGGCGTAGTGATTTAAACGCAAAAGTAAACGTATATGTAATGAAAATTCGCGCTTTTGAAACACTCCTTTACGGACTGGCCCCACGTCTTTATACAGTGGCTAAAGGGGGAACAGCGCCGGGTAAAAGAAGAAAAATATATACATATACATAAAATGAGAAACTGAGCGCGGAGGCAGTGAGCCGCAAAGCACGTGTGATGCCGGCGAGAGAGAGCCGCTAACGCTCCGGCCGACTGCGTTAATAAAACAAATCAAACAGTCGCTGCGGAGGGAAGAAAAAAGTAAAGAAGGCGGTGGCGCTGGCTGCCCCCGCAGACGGCCTACCGCCCCCGCGGTCCCCAGCCTCCGCTCCATCTCTCTCTCTCTCTTTTTACTCCTCCCTCCCCCCCTCCCTCAGGGCAGCGCCGCCGCCCCCTCTTCTACCCCATCCCCTGCTTTAATTTCATATTTCAGCAGCGGCAGTCGCGGTGCAAACACCGCGCGTTTAACCCCGGGGCGCACCGGATGCCGGTAAATTTCCACGCCGCTCCCGCCACCCCGTCCCCCAAAAAACACAGCCGCCTTGATGATCCCGAGAGACGTCAAAATTTCATTTAGAACCGCGATTTCTCCTCTCTCGGCTTCCGTTCGCGGGCAGCCTTCTCTAGCCTCCTCCCTGTATTTTTTTAGTTTCTCTTCTCTGTTCCTCAACCCACAGCCCATTTTCTCCTTTTTCGCCCCACGGGTATTCTTTCTCCTCTCTTTTTTTTCTATCGTATGCGCCCTTCCGGCGTCCCTTACGAGCGCCGCTGCTCGTCGCCCCGGGTGGCATGAATAATGTAGGCGCGCGCCCCTAGAATTAGCCATCCATTATTTGCGCAAGAAGAGCGCCTAATAAGGTTGCGCCGCCACCTTCTTTAATCTCGCGCCCCTCCCTCCCCCCCTATCCTCACGGACCTGCCGCGACCTGAGTTACGGCTGGCGCCGGCCACCGTTTCGCGCACTGCGACCTGCCGGGTCGTGATACGTCATCTGCCTCGCAACTACTTGCCTGCATAACACCACCGCCTTGAAGGCGCCTTGCCTTGGTACAGAAAATCCAGTCTGTAGATGTCTAAGACATTATTTGCAATTTTTACATCTTTTACGGAAACGCCTCGCATGATGCAGGGTAAACCAACAGAACTCCACCGATTAACTTCCAGAGGTAGTGGTATGGACCAAGATAAGAAAAAATTACATGGGCTCCATAGTGCATACCTTAAGAGCTATGAGTATTTTTCTTCTTTACTGTAACACATATCTCTTCTCCTGCAGTCCGCAGCTCGTGGTCGTGCGGTAGCGTTCTCGCTTCCCTCGCCCGGGTTCGATTCTCGGCGGAGCCTCGTGATGACTGGGTGTTGTGTGCTGTCCTTAGGTTAGTTAGGTTTAAGTACTTCTAAGTTGTAGGGGACTGATGACAATAGATGTTAAGTCCCATAGTGCTCAGAGCCATTCTTCTACTGCAAACTCTTTGTCACCGTATTTTGAGAGGTGGTAGTATGTCGAAAATTAGAAAAAGAATCCAGTAAACATGGGCATGTAAGTCCATACCTTAAAAGCTAAGAGCACTTGTTCCTCTTTGCTACTGTTACACATCTATTTTGCAGAAAATTACTCCTAGCTCTTAAGATATCGATTTTGGACTTTTTCCTTGTTTCGGTCCACACTTCATCCTCCCAAAACATGGAAAGCAAAGAGCTGCAGTAGATGAGATCTCTGTCAGAGTATCGAAGATGGACAAGTTCACATAGCTCTTAATGTATGCATTTTAAAGCCTATGTTGGCTGGCCACTATTTTTCTTTTTTCAGTCCATACTATCATCTCCCAAATATTGTCAGTCCAGTTCTCGTTCATCCAGTATACATTCGGCTGTTAGACAACACCTTGAATGGACCACGCTAGTGGCGCCGGAAGTTTTCTGCATAAGTCCATCCTCTCTTCTGGACATCTAGGGGTACAAATCTAATGGCAAATATTATAGATTGTGGGTAAATAATAACTAGGTTGGAAATTCCAAAAATATTGGGTGTCCAAACTGATGAGAATTTAAACTGAAAAAAATAGTGTTCTACAACTCCTAAGCCAAGTTATCTCAGATCGATTTGCATTTATAATCATTGCAAATCTGGGAGAGACATGGATCAGTAAGTGAATATATTTTGCCCATTTTCATTCAATAACGACCTATGGAATAATGTTATAGAGTAACTCCTCTTTCAGAAAGTTTCGTTGTTAACAAACGAACTGTAAGAATAACATGTGTGGAACTCATTCACGACCATCTTTTAGACATCTGTTTAAGGAGTAAGGCGTTTAGGCTGCTGCTTCCCAATACAAACTATATATATTGTTGTGGTCATCAGTCCAAACACTGGTTCGATGCTGCTCCCCATGCTACTCTATCCTGTGCATGCCTCTTCATCTCCGAGGAACTACTGCAACCTACATCCTTCTGAATCTTCTTACTGTATTCATCTCTTGGTCTCCCTCTACGACTTTTATTCCCCACGCTGCCCTCCAGTACTAAATTGCTGATACCTTGATGCCTCTGAACGTGTCCTACCAACCGATCCCTTCTTCTAGTCAGGCTGTACAACAGATTTCTCTTCTCCTCAATTCTGTTCAGTACCTCATCATTGAATGAAACAATAAGTTTACTGTTACCAGCCACAGTGACGTAACAGTAAACTTATTGTTTCATTTAATGTCAGTAACAGTCACGGTAAAGCCTAACCTAAAATGTTCGCATTTAAACCTCCTCGTTAGTTATGCGATCTACCATTCCAATCATCAGCATTCTTCTTAGCACCACATCTCAAAGGCTTCTGTTCTCTTCTTGTCTACATCTACATCTACATCTATACTCCGCGAGCCACCTTACGGTGTGTGGCGGAGGGTACTTATTGTACCACTATCTGATCCCCCCTTCCCTGTTCCATTCACGAATTGTGCGTGGGAAGAACGACTGCTTGTAAGTCTCCGTATTTGCTCTAATTTCTCGGATCTTTTCGTTGTGATCATTACGCGAGATATATGTGGGCGGTAGTAATATGTTGCCCATCTCTTCCCGGAATGTGCTCTCTCGTAATTTCGATAATAAACCTCTCCGTATTGCGTAACGCCTTTCTTGAAGTGTCCGCCACTGGAGCTTGTTCAGCATCTCCGTAACGCTCTCGCGCTGACTAAATGTCCCCATGACGAATCGCGCTGCTTTTCGCTGGATCATGTCTATCTCTTCTATTAATCCAACCTGGTAAGGGTCCCATACTGATGAGCAATACTCAAGAATCGGACGAACAAGCGTTTTGTAAGCTACTTCTTTCGTCGATGAGTCACATTTTCTTAGAATTCTTCCTATGAATCTCAACCTGGCGCCTGCTTTTCCCACTATTTGTTTTATGTGATCATTCCACTTCAGATCGCTCCGGATAGTAACTCCTAAGTATTTTACGGTCGTTACCGCTTCCAATGATTTACCACCTATGGCATAATCGTACTGGAATGGATTTCTGCCCCTATGTATGCGCATTATATTACATTTATCTACGTTTAGGGAAAGCTGCCAGCTGTCGCACCATGCATTAATCCTCTGCAAGTCCTCCTGGAGTACGTACGAGTCTTCTGATGTTGCTACTTTCTTGTAGACAACCGTGTCATCTGCAAATAGCCTCACGGAGCTACCGATGTTGTCAACTAAGTCATTTACGTATATTGTAAACAATAAAGGTCCTATCACGCTTCCCTGCGGTACTCCCGAAATTACCTCTACATCTGCAGATTTTGAACCGTTAAGAATGACATGTTGTGTTCTTTCTTCTAGGAAATCCTGAATCCAATCACAAACCTGGTCCGATATTCCGTAAGCTCGTATTTTTTTCACTAAACGTAAGTGCGGAACCGTATCAAATGCCTTCCTGAAGTCCAGGAATACGGCATCAATCTGCTCGCCAGTGTCTTCGTCCATACATGGCTACACTCCATACAAATACTTTCAGAAAGGACTTCCCGACACTTAAATCTATAATCGATGTTAACAAATTTCTTTTCTTCAGAAACGTGTTTCTTGCCATTCCCAGTGTGCATTTTATTTCCCCCCTACTTCGATCATTATCAGTTACTTTGCTTCCAAATAGCAAAACTCATCTACAACTTCAAGTGTCTCATTTTCTAATCTGATTCCCTCATCATCACCTGATTTAATTCGACTACATTCCATTATCCTCGTTTTGATTTTGTTGATGTTCATGTTATACGCTCCTTTCAAGACACTGTCCATTCTGTGTAACTGCTTTTCCATGTCGTTTGCTGTCTCTGACAGAATCCAATGTCGTCGGCAAACAACAAAGTTCTTATTTCTTCTCCCTGGACTTCAATTGGTACACCAATATATACTTATATATTCCGTCTTGAAGATTTTGGTAAATAAAACATTACAATTTAAAAGGAAAAAAAGTACAGATTTATAGAACCAGGAGAAAAATGGCATTCATTTTTCCACGTTAAGATTGACGTTACCCAAAAATGATGCACATAGCTCACACCAAAACTTTCAGTCACTTACCCAATAACATTAAATGTCTGGTAGGCACCAATTTGAAAAGAAATTGAAAACTTGGAAGAAATTATATTTATATTTCATGTGAGATGTTGTGAGCAGGACTCACTACTTGACAAACTCATTAATAATCAGACGGCGTTTGAAATGGTAAGGGCACTTGATGAGCATAAGAGATGGACGACAGCCGCAAAACTTATCATTATGTTGGCAACCTCCATACAAGAGAAGAACCGGAAGACCCTGTGCAGAATGGAAAACTCGAGTGGCTGAGGATAGGCGATGAAGAAGTTTGAAAGAAGATTATACAAGTACCGACAGGTTTTGGTTATGAGTTTGCGAGAAACGGTTTAAAGAGAAATAAACAGCTCCCAAAGAAATGTAATAGCATCTAGGAATATTAACATATGAACGTACACTGAAGCGCCAAAGAAACTGGTATAGGCATGCATATTCAAACATGCAGAATGTGGCACTGCGATCTGCAACGCCTATGTAAGACAACAGATGTCTGGCGCAGTTGTTAGATCGGTTACTGCTGCTGCAATGGGAGGTTATCAAGATTTTGAACCTGAGTTTGAACGTGGTGTTATAGTCGGCGCACGAGACGTGGGACACAGCATCTCCGAGGTAGCGATGAAGTGGGGATTTTCCCGTACTATCATTTCACGAGTGTACCGTGAATATCAGGAATCCGGTAAAACATCAGGTCTCCGACATCGCTGCGGATAGAGAAATACCATGCAAGAACAGGACCAACGACCACTGAATAGAATCGTTCAAAGTGACAGAAGTGCAACACTTCCGCAGATGGCTGCAGATTTCAATGCTAGGCCATCAACAAATGTCAGCGAGCAGACCATTCAACGAAACATCATCGATATGGGCTTTCGGAACCGAAAGCCCACTGGTGTACCCTTGATGACTGCACGACACAAAACTTTACGCCTCGCCTGGGGCCGTCAACACCGGCACTGGACTGTTGATGATTGGAAACATGTTGCCTGTCCGGACGAGTCTCGTTTCAAATTGTATCGAGCGGATGGACGTCTACGGGGTATGGAGCCAGCCTCATGAATCTATAGACCCTACATGACAGAAGGGGACTGTTCAAGTTGGTGAAGACTCTATAATTGCGTGGGGCGTGTGCAGGTGTAGTGATATGGGACCCTTGGTTCGTCTGGATACAACTATGACAGGTGACACCTACATCTACATGGTTACTCTGCAAATCACACTTAAGTGCCTGGCAGGGGGTGCATAGAACCATTTTCATACTACTTCTCTACCATTCCACTCTTTTTATTTTTTACCTTTCTTCTATGTAAACATTACTGAAGATAACGATTAAACTTCTTATTTTATGAATGGTAATTCCTCGCTCAATTTTTTTGTAAGAAAGCCAGAGATTTTAAACATATTCTCAAATCCCCCAAGTCATTATAGACTGAAGAGCCAGAAAAACTGGTATAGGCACGTGTATTCAAAGACAGAGATATGTAAACCGGCAATGGCACTGCGGTCGGCAACGCCTCTACAAGACAAGTGTCTGGCGCTGTTGTTAGATCAGTTACTGCTGCTGCAACGGCAGGATATAAAGATTTAAGTGAGTTTGAACGTGGTGTTATAGTCGCCGCACGAGCAATGGAACACAGCATTTCCGATTTAGCGATGAAGTGGTGATTTTTCAGTATGAGCAGTGTACCATGAATATCAGGAATCCGGTAAAACATCAAATCGCTGACATCGCTGGGGCTGATCCTGCAAGAACGGGACCAACGACGACTGAAGAGAATCGTTCAACATGATAGAAGTGCAACCCTTCCTCATATTGCTGCAGATTTCAGTGTTGGTCCATCAACAAGTGTCAGTGTGCGAACCATTCAATTAAACATCATCGATATGGTCTTTCAGAGTCGAAGGCCCACTCGTGTACCCTCGAAGACTTCAGGTCACAAAGCTTTACGACTCGTCTGGACCCGTCAAAGTCGACACAGGACAAAAATGGTTCAAATGGCTCTGAGCACTATGGGACTTAACATCTGAGGTCATCAGTCCCTAGAACTTAGAACTACTTAATCCTACCTAACCTAAGGACATCACACACATCCATGCCTGAGGCAGGATTAGAACCTGCGACCGTAGCGGTCGCGCGGTTCCAGACTGAAGCGCCTAGAACCACTCGGCCACACCGGCCGGTGATACGGGATTCCTAATACGTCTAGACACGACTCTGACAGGTGACACGTACGTAAGCATCCTGTCTGATCACCTGCCTCCATTCATGTCCATTGTGTATTCCGACGGACTTGGGCAATTCCAGCAGGACAATGTAACACCCCGCACGTCCACAATGGCTACAGAGTGGCTCCAGGAAAACCTTTCTTAGTTTAAACACTTCCGCTGGCCACCAAACTCCCCAGACATGAACATTATTGAGCATATCTGGGATGCCTTGCAACGTGCTGTTCTGAAGAGATCTCCGCCCCTTCGTACTCTTACAAATTTATGAACAGCTCTGCATGATTCATGGTGTCAATTCCCTCCAGCACTATTTCAGACAAAAGTCGAGTCCATGCCGCGTAATGCTGCGGCACTTCGGCGTGCTCGCGGGGGCCCTACACGATATTTGGTAGGTGTACCAGTTTCTGTGGCTCTTCATTGTATATTCGTATAGTGTCTTTTAATAATTGGCGACTCCATGTTGTCTTGTGCACTACGACCAGGTAACAGGTATACTTGAAAAAAGAGACAGCATTGGTCGTATATTTTTTACTATTGCAAAATCGATTTTCTGTCACTGAGTGACCATCTTCAGTGCTATATTGTATAACTTAAATTGGGATGCACTGTTGTCACTAAACTTACGGCAATCACATAGACTCCACACACATGTGATTGCCGTAAGTTTAGTGACAACAGTGCATCCCAATTTAAGTTATACAATATAGCACTGAAGATGGTCACTCAGTGACAGAAAATCGATTTTGCAATAGTAAAAAATATACGACCAATGCTGTCTCTTTTTTCAAGTGTCTTTTAACCTTTTGTCAAGATCTACGTGAACCTTTTTCTTCAAAGAGGCGAGGAAATTCAATCCTTCCCAATTTCAGATATAGCCTTTATTTGTTCCTCTGTCAACTCGTTTATTAGAAAGTATACGTTCGGAAGTTTTTGATTTTTGTGGCGTTTAGTTCCCTATGTCAATCTTCATTCGTGGTCCTATGCCGCTGATGAAAAACGTTCCACGTTCCAGTTGGTATACTAAGATTTACCATCCCTTGATTGGCCATAGTCTGCGTACTTCGTAAACTTTTCTCCTCTGGGCATTCCGTCTATTATTACCATCCACGCTTCATCAGCACTGTTTGGTGGAAGATGTGCCACTGTATGACACTCGCTGCAAAACAATCGAACTTCTTTTCCATCTTTGTATTCCACCGTTAGTCACAAGTTTCTGTACTATCTTCCACAGACATTGATTGTAGTGAAAATCGCAAACGGAGAAGGATGTGTTTTTGGACACACTGTTTTCATATCTTTTAGTGCAGTATTTCGAAGTATAGTATTTCATTTTTTGGTGACCACGTAGGTGTCAAACAATAAAAAAAAATTTATATTTATTTTGACTTTTGTCTCGGAGCAAAGCAAATACTTTCGTCTCTTCTTCTGTGCTCCCGATGTCAACGTTTATGGTGTACAGTTATCTGGATTGTTTCGAACAACTGTCAAATATCTAGTCCACAATAACAGTTCCATTTCCACACAGGATATTTTCCGGTTCTTCACAACAGAATTCCTCGATTCTTTTGTCAGCGACAGATCCCCCGTCAATAATCAAAAATTATAGCTTTTTGTTAATTTTCAGATATCTTCACTTAGTTAAATCTCAGAACTTGTGACAACGTTCTAGATCTTCCCACTAGGTTCCCTCCTTGCTGTATGTAATGCAGTCTGGAGTTCTCGTAATTTGGCATATTTGCGATAAAATCTAAACCTTTACCTTTCAGATCTTGAATTTCTTTCTGTCTGTTCTTCGTATATAGTTTTCCTAAAGTTATGCATTCCTTTCTTAATCTGCACATCCGTTTCGTCAGGTGGGCAAGAATGATGCTACTCGGCGACGATTCTGCCATTTGCAGTTATTAACGGCCTCGGAACTTGTTCCCTTCACGTACAAGTTCATATACTCTTCACAGTTTCTGTGCACTAGTCTTGAAAAGACATGCCTTCCCTGCTGATGTTGCAATGATTTCCATTAGTCGCAGTGCGTATTCCTCAAGTAGACCTAAGAAACTATACGGGAGCGAGGGCTGTTCGGCGAGGGCACTGAGCGACGATGACAATACATCAGCTGCTGATGAACGACGCATAAATGTCAGCACTGGGGAGGGGGGAAGGGGGGGTGAATCTGATCGGAAAACTCCTGGTCCAGAGTTCTTGGTAGGAAGTTCCACGTCCCTGTAGCACATACCAAAGGATGGGGAACACCACCTTCGGAAAGCTCGCTTAGCCCACCACACGGGCTTCGTCCATATTACGATAAGTTGATAATGAAGACAATCTGGGAACGTTTGAGCTCCTCAGAGCCTCCACACAAAGCTATATCCATCTTGGCGCTGCACTTAGAAACAGGAATCCTTTGAAAATATGACGGGGTGCCGCTAACAATGCCTAGTGTAGTCGTACGGCACACCATCGTAATGCGGTGGACACCACGTTTTGCTGAGACACTTCGAGCTCTTGTTCCGCAAACGGCTAACTTCGCAAAATATTTCAGTGCAGACATACGCAAACTTTCATTACTTAAAACTTCCGGGCTATTAGGCCGTGGTCGATGTATAATACTTTTTCCTAACGTTTCCTGTCGGGCTGCGAGAGACATTTTCATAGGTAAAAGGGCGAACTGCAACGAGAACTTGAGGGAGCACCGAATATGCAGGCAGTGTAGAGGGCACCACAGTCAATCACATGACGTGGGCTATGAGATTATCGGCGGTATTGCCAAAATTCTCTGTTGAAAGAAATCGATCGTCATTCTTACGTTGCAATGTTGACATCCAAATTTTGTATAATTTAACACCTTTCTCTTTTTTGTCAAATGATTATGGCGTTTATAATTCTCAGTAGACTCTCTATGCGCATGGTAATCCGATGGTTTCGATGTGACACTCGTCTCAGTGAATTTCATTTCGTGATATTCTAGGTGGAAGTTTCTCTTGTGTTCAACGAGACAGGAGTTAACGCTTCTTTTTGTGGCACCAATATAAACAAGTCCACAACGACAAGGAATTTTATTACATACAGCCGGTAATCAAAGAATGTCGTATATCTTTTGCCGATCTTAAATAGCATCAAGTTATCTCAAGTATGGCTGATATTTTCCCAGCAGATATTGTGGAGTTACTCAGACATTGCCTCACCACGACCTATTTTCAATACAGTAATGCCTCTTATGAATAGATTGACGGGATGGCTATGGGAAATCCTCTTAGTCTAGCTGTTGCCAATTTCTTTATAGACAACTCTGAACAACAGGCGTTGCAGACTGCCAGGCGTTGCAGCCAGGTGGTACAGCTACGTTGATAGTACTTTCGTAGTTATGGACGCACGGTGCAGAGGAACTGGATGCCTTCCCGGTACCTCTCAACAGTACCAATCCGAAAATAGAATTTACCATGGAGGCGGAGAATAACGGCCAGCTGAATTTCTTGGGTGTGTCTGTTATCGAGCGCGGAACGTACGTAGGGCCATATACTTTTCAGAAGCCACGCATACTGACCGTTACCTGCTTGAAGATTCTAACCACCACCACAGACAAAACAGAGGGGTGATTAAAACTTTGGTAGATAGGGCGCATAAAATTTGTGAACCGATTTACTTAAAAGATGAGCTTGAATATCTATGGTCGACATTCAAGAAGAATTATTATTCTAGCAAGGAGATAGACAGAACACTCCGCCCTAGGGACTGAACCAGGACCGATGAGGAACGACGCCCGCCCAAAGAGAAAGTTTTCCTTGCGTTCATCTGTATGAACAGCCGCTCGACCATGAAATCCAAGTTTTCTCACCTCCCGCCTAACTGACTTAGTACTTGCAGTGGAACCTGAGACAGTTAGGAATTCCTGTGTGATGGTCTGGATAGATGTCTGCCTATTACACATTACGATCCTCTTCAAATATCGCCGGTCTCTGTCAGTCAACAGACGAGGCCTTCCTGTACGCTTTTGTACTGTACGTATCCCTTCACGTTTCCACTAAACTATTGCATCGGAAACAGTAGACCTAGGGATGTTTAGGAGTGTGGAAATCTCGCGTACAGACGTACGACACAAGTGACTCCTAATCGCCTGACCACGTTCGAAGTTCGTGAGTTCCGCGGTGCGCCCCGTTCTGCTCTCTCACGATGTCTATTGACTACTGAGGTCGCTGATATGGAATACCTGGCAGTAGGTGGTAGCACAATGTACCTAATATGAAAACCGTATGTTTTGGGAGGTGTCCGGATACTTATGATCACAAAGTCTACCTTTAGACCCAACAGGGAGATAGAACAAGATTTAATATCGGCAAAAGATATACGACATCCTTTGGCTACAGCATGTGTATGTAATAAAATTCTTCGATGTTGTGGACTTGTTTATATTGGCACCACAAAAAGAAGAGTTAACTCTCGTCTCGTTGAACACAAGAGAAATTGGCGCCTAGAGTATCACGAAATGAAATTCACTGAGACGAGTGTCACATCGAAACCATTGCAATACCATGCGAGTATATATAGAGAGTCTGTTGAGATTTATAAACATCATAATCATTTGACAGAAAAGAGAATGTGTTAAATTACACAAAATTTGGATGTCAACATTGCACCGTAAGAATGACGATCGACTTCTTTCAGTAGAGAATTTTGGCAATACCAGCGATAATCTCAACCAACGTCATGTGATAGACTGTATATTCGGTGCTCCCTCGAGTACTGGTTGCATTTCGCCCTTTTACCTATGAAGAAACGCCGGAGAACGTTAGGAGAAAGTTTTGTACATCGACCACGGCCTAATAGCTCGGAAATTTTAAGTGCTGTCAGTACCAGCCTCCAAAGCTTGCATTGTATGATTAATAAACTTTATAACTGTTGTAAGTTTTCTGAATAAATATGTTTATTTCTTGTGGACCACTTAAACTTCGTGTGTCTGCATTGTCGTCTTGAACAATGCGAGTGATGTAATTACAGAAAACCTTTCTGGTTAAATGAGTCACCAAAACTACCTAAAATTGTGTAACTGTATTTGAATAGACGTTTACCAAATCAGGAATCCTAGAACTGTATGCTAGAGAAACTGTCCCGTGAAATTCTGTTCTGTTCTGTGCAGTGCAGTGAGCAGTACTACAATGCGTGACGTCACAGTACGTGACTTCAAGCTTCGACACACAAAATTAATACAACAAAGATGTTACACAAAATTAAATAACGAATTTTTAAAGAAAAAATAACCTAAAATGTTTCTCTATCTATTCCCTGAGAAATTACGAACAAGAACTGACTAAATAAAATTCCAGACACTGAGTAATGTTGCACGGAAAGAATAAAACTTTCTGCATAAAAAATGTAACTTAAAAGTGAACTTTCTGTAAACTAAACCTGTCGATGGTTTTGAATGCAATACCTAACTGCATATGATTTAATTGTACCCTGACTGTAATGTGAAACTGGCCCCAAGTAGTTTTCATGGCTTACCTGCGGCAACGTAAACTCGGTACTCCTCGAGGCGATGAACATTAAAAATAAGCGCAGTAGGAAACCAGCTAAATAAGAAAGAAAGCCTTGCGCAGTGCAGTGCAAGGACTTGTAACTATTCTAAATGGATCATAATTGAATTACTGTGTTCCACAAAGTGCAATCCGACGACACACATAATCAGAAAATAAACTTTCATGAAGAGACAGTGGTAGAATTTAAGTTAGCTGAGAGACTGAAAAGAGAATAACCTACTTAAAAGAACTACACGTTCTTTCGCTGTTACGATCATCTTTACAAAAATTACCTCTTATTTTGAAATTTAACTTCACTTAGAAATTAATTATTGAAACGGTAAGGGAATGGTGAATCTATAACATAACTTATAAGTGCAGTTCATATGACAGGCCGGCCGGAGTGGCCGAGCGGTTCTAGGTGCTACAGTCTGGAACCGCGCGACCACTACCGTCGCAGGTTCGAATCCTGCCTCGGGCATGGATGTGTGTGATGTCCTTAGGTTAGTTAGGTTTAAGTGGTTCTAAGTTCTAGGGGACTGATGACCTCAGAAGTTAAGTCCCATAGTGCTCAGAGCCATTTGAACCATTTTCCATATGACAAACTAACTAACCCAAACCAATAAAAAAATCCCACAAACTTCCCATTTTTTCAAACACATCGTAAATTACCTGCAAGCAATGAGTGCAGCAACAATAGTACATTTAAATCTTCACTTCTCAAATTAATCTTTACCAATTCGTATTTCCAAAATTCATCATCCTCTTTACCTTTACATATATCTTCTGCAAACTGGTTCCAGTAGCATGAATAACACCAGACTCACTCACTAGCTTCTTGTAGAATACCACAGCAATGGCAATGCTATTAGCAATCAAGCATCGCTTTTGCTTGCATTCAGACCCTCTATTGCATAACATATCGAATACTGAAAACCCCTATTTGAAAAATATTCAGTATACGGATATGTAGTATGACATAGAGAAAGAAAATGGAGCTTCCATCACTTTTCTTGAATACCAGAAATAAGCTAAAAACCTTAAGCCGTCGGCACACGGACCGTGCATCCGAACGTTGAGCGTTGAGCGTGCCGAGTTTCTGGCGTCATAGCGTAGAATATCACGTTCGGGAGCCTTTCCGAACGTGCAGAGCAATATCTGGCATGTCAGATATTCCGAGCGTGCGTCTGAGCGTTGACCAATGAGATGGCACAACGCCACCTACGTCACACGCGCGGCGTCTGCCTTCAGTACAGAGTTGTGAGGCGCCATATTGGCATTCATTTCAAGCCTATATGTTTATATACCGTTTCTGAGCATCAGCAAATTGAGAATCACTGGAAGATCCGTTGTTAGTTGTATGATTCGTTCCAATAAAATAATGAGAAACATCATATTCGTGGTAAAACAATTATTGTTGTTGTTGTTGTGGTCTTCAGTCCTGAGACTGCTTTGATGCAGCTCTCCATGCTACTCTATCCTGTGCAAGCTTCTTCATCTCCCAGTACCTACTGCAGCCTACATCCTTCTGAATCTGCTTAGTGTATTCATCTCTTGGTCTCCCTCTACGATTTTTGCCCTCCACGCTGCATTATTGTAACTTGCGTATTATGAGAGTAGGCTATCTGAAGGCAGCGACACACTGAAGATCCACCCAAAACGCATTCTTCTTGGTACAATTTGTTATAATTAAGTTTCAATTAGTAACATAATTATCTAAATTTAACGAGTTTTTTTTTTAGCAAGAGGTAACATAATATGATTAAGAACAAGAAAGAGACATACCATGGACTTTTACTACAGCATCTTAAGGGAATGTACAGCACTGCCGTACTCACCTGCACGGCAGGTGACTGTGAACCGTGCCAAGGCACAGATCATCAGATTGACACGTTGCCACCTTGAGGGTGCGATCGTCAGAGCGCGCACTCAAGACAGAGTGGCCCAGGAGGAACCGTCCATGTACCACGTCATTGCAGAACGACGGCGCCGACGCAGGACACTGATCCAAGCTATCACGACGGAAGACGGACGACGCCTTGATGCCCAGCGCGACATACGAAACGCCCTTCATGCTCACTACACTAGGCTGTACTCGGAACATCGACATCCCCCAGAGGTGATCGCAGAAGTCTCTCAACTCACTTATGGCACGACCTCTCCGACAGCGGCGGCGGATTTGACTGCAGATGTAACGGAAGAGGAAATCATTGAAGCAATACAGGCTGGGGCTGCTCATAAGTCCCCAGGACCTGATGGCCTTCCTCTGGAATTTTACCGGACGTATCAACAATTGCTGGCGCCAGCATGGACTGATATTTGCCGCGAACTTATGTCTCCCACGACCCAAATACCTGGGGCCTTCCTAGAAGGACTGATTGTGCCCATACACAAACCACGAGGCGGATCCAGGATCAGTGACTATCGGCCCTTGACCTTACTCAACAGTGACTTGAAGATTTTCACCCGGTTTCTAGCGGCACGCCTAAAGCGATCAGTACGATATGTTGTGTCGCAGGACCAGGTATCGTTACGTGGTGACCATAATATTCGCACTGCATTGTGCCGATATAGAGATATGATCGCGCTAGCCAAAGCTCGCCAACTGCCAGGAGGTTTGGCCTCACTCGACTTTAGTCAGGCCTTTGACAGAGTCGACCAAACATTTTTGATGGAGGTACTGCGACACATGGGGTATCCGGACGTCATAGTTAATGTACTGATGCGTCTCCTACGCGGCGCGACGTCCGAGGTGTTATATAATGGCCGTCTTACGCCGCCGATACAGATCCAGCGATCGGTGCGACAAGGCTGCCCTCTTTCGGCGATATTGTACGCCCTCGTCTTGAAACCACTCCTCTGCGGCCTTCGACAACGCCTGACTTGGATGTCCCTTGGTGGACACACTTTTTGCTGCACTGCCTATGTGGATGGTCTGGTACTCCTTCTTCGCAATAATGACGATGTTCGTGCAGCACTAGCGTGGGCGGCGACCTACGGCACGGCATCGGGGAGCCATCTCAATCTCCACAAATCACACGCCCTATCTATAGGCAGAGGCCTACCCGACGAGGGCGTCGCACCGCTACGAATCAGTGACTCAATCCGCTGTCTTGGCATTGATTTCACATCTGACATGAAGCGTTCAACAGCCCTTAACTACAGGCGTTTATTGAATCAGATGAGTGCAGAAATAAGTGACCACCGTCTGAGGCATCTAGACCTCCTGTAGCGGACACGATATTCTAACGTCTATTTGGAGTCACTTATCCCCCATTTTGCACAGATACTCCCGATACCACCTACCCCGGCTCACCGCATGTTGGCGGTTTTGGGATCCTTTGTTAATACGGGCATGTTACTTAAGATTCGTTACGAGTCCCTAATCCTCCCGAGGAGCAGAGGAGGTTTAGGCCTTTGTCATGTTCAGAACAGAGCGAAGGCCCTGTTCGTCAGCTGTCACCTGCAACTGTGACGACGAAGTCCGACGTGCCTCACAAGTCTCTTACTGGAAGCCTTACGACCAATCTCACTCGCACCCCCTGTGATGATATCGGACATCCCAGCACCTTTCTTCCACATTAGCCAATTCTTCCTTGAATTAAGCTACATCCGCACCACACTACTACCCACACACTTGATAATGACGAGGGCGATATATGCTGCCATGCAAATGAACAGGACGCCGAATGTGATTGAAAGCAAACACCCCACTACACCCTGCATGGTACGTAACTGTTAATGGGAAACAGTTGTGCCAGTCCCACCTACATCACATCCACCTCGCTGATTCACCCTTGTGTGCCACATGCCAAGTGATCGACACGGATGAACATCGTTTCGAATGCGGGTCGGCAAAGGACGTTTGGTATTTGGTGCGTCAGATATTGGCTTTTCTCACACGCACGACTCCCGACAGGATAACTACCCTATAACTTCTTTTCCCCGATAAGATTTATTTCCCAAGAGCAAAAACGAACTCTGTGACGTGGATCAGCGGCCACGCTGTTTCACTACCTATTCGGTAATGGCAAAAAGACAGTACCCGATTTTTGGTATTACCTCAACGAACGACATAGTGCGATCGTCAAGAACCCTAAATATAGGCAATATTTATCTAATTTTCTTTGGAGCGCATTCCATAATCCGCCTCGCAGCTGGATTATCGATGACATGAGAAGATAACCACAGCACCTCTTCCCAGTTCCTTTTTTTTATGAGATTGAACAAACAACGGAAACAACACAGCAACGAGAAGAAAGTCATCGAAAAATTCGCAGCAGGCTATAGTATGGAGCATCCTTTGTCGTAACGGGACGACTTCCTATTATTCTGTTTAAGTAGCCGAAGAGGAACGGCCTTCCTTTCATCCATTTGTATAAAAAATAAAAATAAAAAAAAGGTAGCTCACCGTGTTCGGTCAGAGGGTTAGCTATTCTTTGTAATAAGAAATGTGAGTAAATGGATCAGCAACAAACTGAAACGGCTGTCTTTCGACGTCAGCTCCGAGCAGATACAACGAACGAAAATGAACAAAATCAGATTTAAAAAAAAAAAAAAAAAAACCGTAATGAGTGGCGTCTCTGTCCAGTAATGAGTTTTTGTTGGGGCAGTGGTTCGCCTCGGAACACTTCCAAATCTTTTTTCCTAACATTCGCGTTTTTATTAGGTTGTGATACTTTGTTATTAGTTTAATATAAGTATATGCTATAATATTTGATGTTATGTAAATATAAGTTCACCTTTTTTTGAGAGGTGACTTTGTTCGATTGGCTTAATCTACAGGGCAGCTTGCGCTACTTGTATAAGATATTTTGCTCCTTTTTCTTTTACGCTTCGTAATTCACATGGTGTAGAGATTCTGCTACCGAGTAGGAACAGTGATCAAGTAAGACTGACCTTAGGGTTTTACTAAAATGTGGGAATGATGAAATAATGTTTATCTTATGCAGAGTGGTATTCCAAATTTGTACCGCACTGTTTGTAATGGAACTTTTACAAGCCTGTGACCTTATTGATTGGACATTGTACTTTCCTTTTCGTGGACGATGGAGGAAATGTGCGTTTTAATAGTGCTAACGTGCGAATTTTACGCGCGCCCATTGAGTAAACAGTACGATTTACGAACTAGAAACATCCCTCAACTGCCGCTGGAGTGCGTTGCGATCGCGTATACCACGTTGGGGCCACGTACCGTATGCCCAAGTCGCATCGTTCCTGAGCGTTCAGCAGCACGCTGAACTTGGCACGCTCAACGTTAACATTCGACAGCACGGTCCGTGTGCCGACGGCTATACACTGTACCGAGCGAGGTGTCGCAGTGGTTAGCACACTGGACTCGCATTCGGGAGGACGACGACTCAGACCCGCGACCGGCCATCCTGATTTAGGTTTTCTGTGATTTGTCCAAATTGCTTCAGGCAAATGCCGGGATGGTTCCTTTGAGAGGGCACGGCCGACATCCCTCCCCATCCTCCCCTAATCCGGTGGGACCGATGACTTCGCTGTTTGGTCCACTGCCTCTCACACCGTGCTCATCTTTTCAAGAACAAGTGAGGCCATAAACTTCTACATCTTTCCATTTTTTTTCTTTTGCTAGTTGATTCAGTGTCTCAGAAAATATATCAATTACTAGCACAAACTCTTCAATCTCTTTGGGTATTATCAGTCACCCGCTGAATATTTTGTTTCGAAATCTTCAACCGTTTGTACTGAGTATTGCGTACGCGATTCCTGGCTCAAAATGTGGAGGCATTAGGACTAGTTGTATGCATTATGGAGATGACTCAAAGCAAATCTGAGTAAGACGTCAGTGTCCAACGCTTCATAGCACTACCATGGCAACTACAAAATCAAAAAGAATTGCAAACATTGCTTTGGGGGAGATACTCTGTAAACGTAACCCACCAAAGTCTTAACAGATACCAAAGCATACGGGCCGGCCGATGTGGCCGTGCGGTTAAAGGCGCTGCAGTCTGGAACCGCAAGACCGCTACGGTCGCAGGTTCGAATCCTGCCTCGGGCATGGATGTTTGTGATGTCCTTAGGTTAGTTAGGTTTAACTAGTTCTAAGTTCTAGGGGACTAATGACCTCAGCAGTTGAGTCCCATAGTGCTCAGAGCCATTTTTTTGAACCAAAGCATACGGACTGGATATGAGATCTCTTATCATATGAGTTACTCATAACACTAACTAAAAGTTTAGTCACGTAAGCACTGCAAGATATACTGATGAATGCTGCTTCTGGGTCTACAGTTTTAGCCTCCTATGAAACGTAAAGCGAGTGTGATGGTGAGCTGGTGCTGTTATCTCTGATTACAACGAATTGTGATCCCACAGAACATCAACTGGTTCCAGGGGGCGTACCAGAAACGTAATTATAGCGTTATATCAGGGCGTCCTACAAAAGACAAAGGAAAAATTCACATTGCCACCAATGTCTGAGCCTTAACTATGGAACAAGTCGCTTCCACCTGGTCTGCATATTCAGGAGGGATGGAGCTGTCCTGTTTAAACACGCACTCTACGCCATATACTAGGCAGAAAATAGTATTAGTAAATTTAATCCATCGTGTAAACTACCTGCAAAATTCATACAGTGCATGGCCCATGCTATACTATGGTTAATAGAATCTTTTATTGTTTCCGATGATGGTCAATAATTTTGTGCCAATACTGTGTACTATAAATCTGAATTTACCATCAATTTTCATTTCCACTATTGCTACTGACTTGTGGAATTAGTTTCGTAATCAAGTGGTTCAAATGGCTCTGAGCACTATGAGACTTAACTGCTGAGGTCATCAGTCCCCTAGAACTTATATCTACTTAAACCTAACTAAACCAAGGACATCACACACATCCATGCCCGAGGCAGGATTCGAAACTGCGACCGTAGCGGTCGCGCGGTTCCAGACTGTAGCATCTAGAACCGCTCGGCCACAACGGCCGGCTAGTTTCGTAATCAGTCTATCTTCTATCTATACATAATTATATAAGTCCCGTGCCCTGCTTTCCGTGTTAATCTCATGAACTGCTGTAGAGATTTTCATCCAATTTTGACAGATAGATAGACTGACTTACTAGGAAGGTTTGTGTGTTTAATTTATTAATCTTTCATGGAAATTGGCTGAAGTATGATGAATTTAAGTCTCCCACTGCTGTGAAAATGATCCCATTGCCACCTAGCGGTACAGCCACCACATCTCTAGAGAGCAAAGAAGCTTGATCAAAACACGTGCTGACCCTGACGGTCTAGCGGCGATTTTAATTAAGATACAAAGAACGGGTGATTGGTTGTTCCGATATGTTAAACCATAATGTAGGAAGTGTTCCAGAAACAGAGTGTTGGAAGAAACACACAAAGGAATATTACTTCCCCTGCTTGGGCTACATTTATGGCAACTCTTCCAACCTTACTAATCATATATTAGTTTTAAAACGAATAAAATCAAAAATAACTTTTTCTAGGAGATCCGTAGACGGAAGGTGAATAAGATCACGAAATATGGATGCATAGGAACGCACATTATACCGTACATTGCGCATCGTTAGGGATATCAGACGAGGTAAACAGAAGCTAATTACGTACTGAAAGACGACGAATATATGGCATGTAACGACCAGCTTGCAATCAAGCGTTACGCAGATAAGTACTACACCGAACTGTGTGCAGAAAAAGATGTTGACTTAGAGGCTGGCGAGGAACTTCTATCGAATATCGCCACCACACTAAATCTTGCAGATAACGCAGAACTTTTAGAAAACATTACTCGTCGGGAAACGAAAATAGCGTTAAAGATGCATCGCGAGAAAAATCAGCTGATCTACATGGCCTCGTAATGAAATTTTATTCGTGTGTGTGAGACATAATATTGGTAGACACATAACTGATAGAAATACATTATGAACAGTTCATTAACAGATAAGCCCCTCCCACTCATATTTACTGAGAAGATGGTGGTACTCATCCTAAAAACGTGGAACAGAAAGAGGTTACAAGATTTTCGACCAAAAACACTTCTCGATGCCGACTTTAAAATATTCACACGCACAATAAACGCCAGATTAAAGTCAGTCCTGAAAAATGTAATAGGACCATATCAAGCAACTGTCCAGATAAGACGATCAGTGCTTCATACCATGTGTGAATATAGGGATATTGTTAATTTAACGTAGATACGTGTCACCTCGCGTTAGTGACTGGGGGTTTGAATAAAGTACTCGACAGAATCTGTCACGAATTTTTAATTACAACTGCGAGGAAAATATGTTTTGCTGATAAATGCACCCAGATTATTCGAAAACGTATTAGTGGAACTACCTATTCGAGAATCGTGATTAACGTTCAGCTGACTGGGCCCATGCAAATCAAGCAGTCAGGCAGATTTGTCCTCTTTCAATGACACTGTATGTCCTTCAAGTGGAACCCTTACTTTGAGATCCGTCAAAAGTGTATGTCATGCTTACGCAGACAAGTAAGTGTTACTACAAATACAAATGAAGAAATGGACGAACTCAGACGAATTACGTCAAAATATACTTGTTTTTCCCGTGAAAAGCTTAAAAAAAAAACTGGGCCCATACGGAAACAAAGCAAACACGACCTGTCTCGAGACAACGACTGGGGGATATCAATTAGAAACGTATTTATAACGAAATCCATTTGAAATGGTTACAAATGCCTGGTTAAAGAAGCTTCACACCATTCGCAGCATACTCCGAGAGAACAACATTCAGACTTTACATCGTCTCCAAAAAGTACTGTTCATAGTTACGTTTTAAGTTAAATCAACCACATACTGGCTGTAATACCATATGACGTAGCGCACAAAACATTGGCAGTCGCGAGCTGGTAGGTGTGGAAATGGAAAAAAGTTTCTTTCAGCACAGCAATGCTAGAGCGAAGAGGAAAGGCTTGGACATCAAACACGCCGAGTCTCTCAGTAATGCCACGTTCTTAAGCCAGGTCCAAATATAATGGACTCAAACGAACCAAGGATAACGCAACGCCCATTTCTAACTGTGAGACCTGCGGACGGCAGTCGCGTCTTGCACTGTCTGCCATATAAATGCGGACATAGACCGCGTTCGCAAAAATGTTATAGAATTTAATTATATTCATCTTGACCTGAAGAAAATTGGCACCAATAATAGCTACAAACCACTCACAGCACAGCGTTCGCAAAACCCCGTTAGAGCGAAGTATCCCAGTAAAAACTGGAAAGAAATATTTGGAACAATGTCTCCCACGCCATCATATTTGCCGAAGAAAGCCATACTTAGTATGACGTCAAATAGTACCTTCTCTACCACGCCAAGACTTCATAAAATTTAGCTGTAATCCACCGACAATTCTCGTCATTGCCAGCTGTTTTAATCTAAGGAACACTTACTTCTTTGTCGAGAATAAATATATTTAAAAAAATGATCTGGAATTGGACCGGGAGAAAACTAACGTTCACGAACAGGACTGCTGCGAAAACCATAACAGCGTATGACGCTCTGTGTCTCTCCTGGAAACCGTATCCAAGTCCAGAACACAATAGCTACTCTTGACTATTCCGCATATAGTCGCAGCCCACAAATCACACGGTTTTGAGAACCTCATCCATACTAGTATTGTAAATGCGAAATTAAATCTCTCTGTTACGCTTCCATGACTAAACCGCCGACCTGATTTTGATGAAATTTGGAACGGAGATAATTTGAACGATGAGGAGGAACATAGGCTACTTTAGAAAGTCACTAGCACAAGTTATTTACTGATTTGAAGAACATACCGCGAAAAAATTACTCTCTGAAAAAGCTATTTACTCTTTGACTTTTAAACATCATCATATTTCTGAACATGGCTTTATTGTTCGTAAAGTTCTACAGTGTACGATTAAACTCTAACACACAGAAGAGCCAAAGAAACTGGTACATCTGCCTAATCTCGCGTAGGGCCCCCGCGAGTACGTAGAAATGGCGCAACACAACATGGTATGGCCTCGACTAATGTCTGAAGTAGTGATAGAGGTAACTGGCACTATGAACCCTGCAGGGCTGTCCATAAATCCGCAAGAGTACGAGGCGGTGGAGATGTCTGCTGAACAGCACGCTGCAAGGCATCCGAAATAGAGTACAGTCAATAATGTTCGTGTCTGGGGAGTTTGGTGGCCGGCGAAAGTATTTAAACTCAGAAGACTGTTCCTGGAGCCACCCTGTAGCGATTCTGGAAATGTGGGGTGTCACCTTGTCCTGCTGAAATTGCCCAAGTACGTCGGAATGCACAATGGAAATGAATGGATGCACGTGATCGGACAGGATGCTTACATATGTGTCACCTGTCAGAGTCGTATCTAGACGTATCAGGGGTCCCATATCACTCCAACTGCACACTCCCCACACCATTAGAGAGCCTCAACGAGCTTGAATATTCCCCTGCTGACATGCAGGGTCCATGGATTCATGTGGTTGTCTCCATATCCGCACACGTCCATCCGCTCAATAGAATTTGAAACGAGACTCATGCGACTAGGGAACATGTTTCCCAGTCGCCAACAGTCCTATGTCGGTGTTGGCGGGGCCAGGCGAGGCGTAAAGCTTTGCGTCGTGCAGTCATCAACGGTACACCAGTGGGCCTTCGGCTCTGAAAGGCCACATCGATGATTTTTCGTTGAATGGTTCGCACGGTGACACTTGTTGACGATGGCCCAGCATTGAAATGTGCAGCAATTTAGGGAAAAGTTGCACTTTCATCACTTTGAACGAATCTCTTCAGTAGTCGTTTCTCCCGTTCTTGCAGGATATTTTTCCGGCCGTAACGATGTCGGAGATTTGATGTTTTACCGGATTCCTCATACTCACGGTACGCTCGTGAAATGGTCGTAAGGGAAAATTCTCACTTCGTCGCTACCTCGGAGATACCGTGTGCTATCGCTCGTGCGCCGATTATAGCATCACGTTCAATCTGACTTACATCTTGATAACGTGTCATTGCAGCAGCAGTAACCGATATGACAACTGCGCCGGACACATGTTGTCTAATGTAGCCATTGCCGTCTGCAGCGTCATATTCTGCCTTTTATATATCCCTATATTCGAGTACGCTTGCCTATACCAGTATGTTTGACGCTTCGGTGTACAGCCCTCAAGCTGTGTAATCCATACTTCCATACTAATATCACTCATAAGTCTGTCGCATTTTAGCCTCTGAGCGTCAAGTTTCTCTTATAGCATCTGGGATGCTTGAAAACTGAAAATGACGACACCATTTAAATGCTGTAAGACAAACTTGTAGAACGTGGGAGGTTTTTAGTGAGGTTGCATTTGGTTATAATATTTGATCGCAGCCACAGGTAACAACCAGACAAGTAACGACAGCTGAAATTACTGCTCATACAAGTACTATAAAATAATCAGTGCCCTGAGCTACAAATTATTTCCTTTCTTGCTTCGCAGTTTTTACGCTGCTTAATAATTTCAGAAATTCCACATTTTATTTTAGTATCGTCGCTATTACTCATCATAACAAAAGCACGCCAACAGCTCCTCGTCTTGTGATTAGTTCTGCTGACCCTCAGTCACGTGGTTCTGTGTTCGATTCCCGGCCGAATCGGATTTTCTCGGCTCAGGACTGGGTGTGTTTTGTCCTCGACATCGTTTCACCGGCCGACGCAGAAGTCGCCGAACAGGCATCAGATAAGGAGAATTGCACCAAGTGGTCGAATATCCTGAACGGGGCCTCGCAGCAATTAAGTCATATGCACCTTTCCTTACTGATATGCGAGCACCAGTCCACACTTCTAATGTAATATTATTAAATGCGAAAGTAACTTTGTAAGTTGCGTTTTCATGATTAAACTTCTGCACCAGTTTCTATTAAATTTGCTATGAAGTTTATTTGAAACCTGAGGAATAACGTATGCTACTGTAGAAGACAAAAAAACTACCCTATAAGGAGAAATATGGAACGGAAGATCATAAAGCAAGTTAAAAAGTCTTACATTTGTTGCATGATGCAGGCGTTGTATTTATAGACTCACGTCCCTCTGCACACACCGGTCAGCAGTGACGTTGCACATAACGTGTCGTCCTATGTGGTGGCCGTTGGGGAATGGTGCATATCACGAGCTACGCTTACGTGAACAGGCAGACGTGTAGGCGGCTGACGTCATCCTACGTACAACAGCTTACCTACTCACGATCACACGTTATAACAAAACTACTGATAGACAAGTGCAGCTGCGGGAAGCAGCCAGTATTCTACATAACTAGAGAGCTTCACAAGCAGCGGAACAATCAAGACTCACATCCAGAACTTCTTAAAGTGTGCTCTGTTATATGGTACACGGCACACCTAGGCCAAGTGATACGAGCCGTATAATGAGCATGACGTTGTCTGAAGAGGTTTCGAATTGCAGCCGATCGTGATAAACTTCACTGCACGATATAACCTCTGAAGAAAGGGCTGCACTACGAAATCTCAGAGAGGATGCGGACATAGTGGTGCCTAAGGCTGATAAAGGCAACTCACCTGTTATGTTACCTCGTAGTTTGTATTTGGAGATGATGTATGGCCTCCTTAGTGATACAATGTACAGGAAGACTAATCACAGCCCTACAGCACGTGTGGAACGGAAGACGTGAATATTCCTAAATTTTTCCTCGTCGCCTCCAGAGACCACAAGCGCCTGAGACCACATGGAAGCGTACCATGAAGACTGTATGGTCTTCCTAAGATGCACAAAGGTGGTCTTGCTTTACGGCCTATAGTGAGTAATATTAACGCCCCTGCATCCCATTTAGCCAAACATCCCGCTTCCTTGCTGAGACTGTTGGTTAGCAAATGTCTGCATCATATAAGATACCTAGCCGATTATATCAACAGACTGGGGGCTCTCCGCCTAAGTAATTCGTATCTTTTAGTGAATTTTGACGTGTTATCTCCTTTTACAAAGCTACCTCTTGCTGATTCCTTGGCACTAATTGGTAAACGTTTCAGGTGGGTGTCACTGCTTTGTCTAAGCACGCCTCTACTCAGCCTGTTTTATGTTTAACCAACAATATTTTGAACAGACTGACAGCATTGCCATAGACAGCCCCTTGTCTCCCCTGGTGGCTAACTTTTTTATGGACGATATTGAGGAAAGAGCACTTGACTCAGCGATTCTTAAACCAACAGTGTTGCCCCACGGAGAAGATAAGTTAATGGAGTTCTTACATCATCTTAGTTCCTTATGAGAACATTTGATTTACTATGGAAGTAAAGAAAGATGACTGTCTCCCATTCCTGGATGTTTTGGTTAGACGGAAGAGTGACGGCTCTCCGGGACATTCTGTTTATCGTAAGCCCAAAAATGGCTGTGAGCACTATGGGATTCAACTTCTGAGGTCATCAGTCCCCGCGAACGTAGAACTACTTAAACCTAACTAACCTAAGGACATTACACACATCCATGCTCGAGGCAGGATTCGAACCTGCGACCGTAGCGGTCGCGTGGTTCCAGACTGTAGCGCCTAGAACCGCTCGGTCACCCCGGACGGCTCGTAAGCCCACTCACTGTGATTTGTGCATACACTCGTCAAGTTGCCGTCACCCATCTCAAACATGAGTGTGCTTAAAACCCTTCTACAGAGAGCCCATGCAGTGTCGGATGCAGATAGTTTGTCTGAAGAGCTTGCACATTTAAAAACAGTGTTCAGAGGCTGTGGATACTCCAGCCGGAAAATTAACAGAGCATTTTCAGCTAAAATCAAGAAACAGGAAGTGCATAAAGAGGAGAACGCGCCAGCAAAGTCCCTAGCTTTTCTTCCCTTCGTTGCAAATATTTCCCCCAAAATAGCAAGAATCCTTAGGGATTTTCAGGTGAAAGTGATTTTCTGTTTACCATCTAAGATTTTAGTGCAAAATGGCTCTGAGCACTATGGGACTCAACTTCTGAGGTCATCAGCCCCTAGAACTTAGAACTACTTATACCTAACTAACCTAAGGACATCACACACATCCATGCCCTAGGCAGGATTCGAACCTGTGACCGTAGCGGTCTCACGGTTCCAGACTGTAGCGCCTAGAACCGCACGGCCACTCCGGCCGGCTAAGATTTTGGACCTGCTGGTATCAGTGAAGGATAAATTGTTATTGCGGAAGGCGGGAATTTACAAAATACCTTGTCAGTGTGGTATGCCCTACATAGGACAAAGAACACACACATCGTAAAAACGCTGCGCAGAACATAAACGTTGCACTCACCTTTTGCAGCCCACAAAGTCTGCAATTGCGGAACATTCTATCTCCAACGGACAGTCGATGGAGCTTTACAAAGCATTAATTTTTGCCTCAGTAAAATGTTTTTGGGACACCATTGTCAAAGAATCCGCTGAAACATGCATGCATCATGAAAAATCTAATGAACTGTGACAGCGGCTACCAGCTGGATAACGCGTGGAATCCCGTTATTTCCGAGATGGCTGTGGCTAGCGGCAACGCCGAAGAAGCTGCTCTTCGGAGTTCCGCCGGCGAGGACGCTGGCACCGGGCACTGTGGTCGACCTGTCACCGTGACTCTGATGCATGAGCGGCAATACTATGAGCGAGCTATATAGTGAGAAGTGGAGAACGTCTTCGTCAGTCTTCTACATCTACATCTACATCTACATGGTTACTCTGCAAATCACATTTAAGTGCCTGGCAAAGGGTTCATCGAACCACCTTCAAAATTCTCTATTATTCCAATCTCGTATAGCGCGCGGAAAGAATGAACACCTATATCTTTCCGTACGAGCTCTGATTTCCCTTATTTTATCGTGGTGATCGTTCCGCCCTATGTAGGTCGGTGTCAACATAATATTTTCGCATTCGGAGGCTTCTTCGATGGATCACCTGAAGACGAGTGGCAGGTGGGCAGTCGAAATATCGTGGAGTGAAGTTTACGACGACCGGCTGCAAATTCCGAAATCTTTTCGAACATTTAATTCACCGGAAAATTTTTAAATTTCACATCGCGCGCGACGTTAGTAGACCGACAAGAGAACTTCATCAACCGACCTCGTACAGATATCAATCCAGCAATAGATCTCACGCGAAAATTCGGGCCATTGTGCAGGTACTTCGATGGCATGGCCCTTTCTCAACTTACAGATTTTAAACATTCGCGCGCTCGGGTTACTTGTCAGACGCACCGGTTCACGGCGGCCTAACGCGAAGTACTGTACGCGGAGTTTAATAAGAGGTTTGTTTCGTGATGTCGGTGAACCCACAAGCTGTCGTGCAACACCTCTGGAAGTGGTATAAAATGATGGAGATAAACTGCAGTGATTAAATGTCAAAGAACTATGACTCTTGAAAGTTGTGACTGTTAAGCATCAATATTTATGGTTATTGGACGTACTTCTATGCACGGAGACGAAAGCACATGACGCACTGCTTGGGTGAAGACGTGCTAGATATAGAAGAAAATAGTGGGTTGACGTTCAGTGCATGTGTACAAAAGGATAATGACAACGACAACAAAGCTGGCATCTCATCACCGTCACATTGCCAAAATACTTTCTTTGCTTCGACGGGGCTGGAGCTGCACGAGGACGATGTAAAATCGTCGAATCCCAATTTTCCCGTGCCCGTAACAAAGGAATGCATGCAACGGGCCGATGCCTTTTGGAAAGAAAGAGAATGTATCTTTCAAGACCGTCAAGAAGATCTTTAAATTATTAAAACAGAAGAGGAATCTGTATCGCCAGAAGCTTGCAAAAGTAAATATAATCTATTTCGATAAATTCAACAAACCATACAGTGATAAGTTCACGATCCGCGGCGTTAACTTAAAGCAGTGGGTCGTTCAAAGCCGCAATGGAGGTAAGCTTAAATAATTTCAAGGCATTTTCTGGGTGGGTTTACGCCTTCAAGGATATATATGGTACTGTGTCACGAAAGATAACGCATGTTACAACAACAAAAAAGCTATATATCTAAACAGCCATAATTACTGCCTGTGAATAATCATCAGAGCTGTTATGGAAGCGGTCGGTAAACAGAATGTTTGCAATGTGGATGAGAGTGGGTTTAATTCAGAAATGACGTCATGTCGAGCTCTTGCGGAAAAAGAAGCAAAAGATGTTGTCAGAGTAGTGCAGTCCGTTTGTAACACGACTCATAGCTACACAATTATGTAAACGATATCTGCAGATAGACACTTGCTGTCACTTCTGTTTATTGTTTAAAAAGAGCCAATCGGATCGTTTGAGATGCGTGCCAAACAAAATTTGTTTCACACGGATAATATTGTAGTTCCCAGAATGAGATTTTCACTCTGCAGCGGATTGTGCGCTGATATGAAACTTCCTGGCAGATTAAAACTGTGTGCCGGACCGAGACTCGAACTCGGGACCTTTGCCTTTCGCGGGAAAGTGCTCTACCAACTGAGCTACCCAAGCACGACTCACGCCCCGTCCTCACAGCTTTACTTCTGCCAGTACCGCGTCTCCTACCTTCCAAACTTAACAGAAGCTCTCCTGCGAACCTTGCAGAAGTAGCACTCCTGAAAGAAAGGATATTGCGGAGACATGGCTTAGCCACAGCCTTGGGGATGTTTCCAGAATGAGATTTTCACTCTGCAGCGGAGTGCGCGCTGATATGAAACTTCCTGGCAGATTAAAACTGTGTGCCGGACCGAGACTCGAACTCGGGACCTTTGCCTTTCTCGGGCAAGTGCTCTACCAACTGAGATACCCAAGCACGACTCACGCCCCGAGTTCGAGTCTCGGTCCAGCATACAGTTTTAATCTGCCAGGAAGTTTCAATACTGTAGTTGTCGCCTCATCTTATGGGAAAGTCAACAAAGAACACTTACAGAAGTGACGAGAAGAGGTGTTTCATAAAGTCATCCGAGATGATAATACATCAGCTTTAACAGTATTTTCTGGTCACAAAAGTTTGTCAGTGCATGAAGGACACGCAGTAGAAGACACTGCCGTTTCCGTTTTGACAATACCACCAGACAGCACAAGATACTGCCAACCGCTAGACGTATTTGACTTCCGTGTCTTCAAGAGGTTTTTCCGGAGGTTTACCAATTCGGTACGACTTCTGGGTGTCGATGTAGACTTCGGTCAGCGGAACACCATCCTACAATTGCAGTCGCTTCTTCACAGGCAGTTAACAGCAGTGTTCGATCAGTCTTCCAGTACGCGAGGTATCGAAGCTGTTATACCAGTGACCGGCCAGAATACTGTAACATCCAGTGAAATGCTCTCCTCGATTATGAACGAACCTGGGATGTATACAAGCTGCTCAGAAACAGTTTGAGAAGCTTATAAGGGTGTTACATTGGAGGCTGTGCTGAGAAGTAACTGTTAAGAAAACAGTTCATTACGTCACTCTTGCTTCCGAGTTATTTGAGGTCAACCAATCAGAGCATCGCGTGCGCAAATTCAAGCAAACTGCCAGACACAGTGTCGCCAAACTTGTTTTCAGTTTTGTTACCTCAAAACGAAGAAACCAGCTTTTGCTCAATACCTTAAATTTCTCACTTACGAAAAATGTACATTTTAATTGGTAATTAGCATTTGAAGAAGCAGTAACTCAGGGACAAACAGATGTCTCTACATCACCGCATTTTGCACGTGCAGTTTCCTGAATTTGCGTGCGCAACGCCCTGATTGGCCAACTTCAAGGCTAAATAACTCGGAAATTAGGCAGTGCATAGAATTTTTTTCTTAACAGTTATTTCTCAGCACAACAGCCTCTGCAGTATCCTTAGAAGTTTTTGAAGTCGTTTCTGACCACCATGTATATTTCACAGTATTTTGGAGAAGCATGCCCTAGATTCAGAAAAATATATTTGTCCACCTATTATTATTGTATGTAGTACTGCCATCCACAATTATTTAATGTTCCATTAAAAAAAGCTACAGTCTTCTAAGGCATACACTTCCTATACTGATTTTGAAATGTAATTTGTTTACAATGAGTCATTCTGTACAGCAATGGAATCAGATATGTGCAGTAAAGCCATGTGTGGTACTCCTTCCAGAAATTAACGATATTGCGTTAGAACTGCAGTCTTCTATGGCATCTACACTCCTCCTGATTTTGAAATGCAGTTCCCAGGGTAATGGAGATGGGCACATAACTTAGATTTCCACATACTTTACATTCAACTATTTAGAAACTACTGGTCGATAGGACATAAATTATAACGTTTCCTTGGGCTTGTTACATAAATGTTTTATATTCGAAAGGAACTCACCCTCAACCAGTTCCACTCTGTAGCAAGAATGTATTTGTTGCACTATCCTGATTGTTGAACAGTAAAACCATAAGACAGAAGATAGGATGGCTAGCTACTAAACAGTGTTGCCAGCACACTCTCACGATTCAGCAGCGATAACTCTGACCAGCAGAATAGCGATATGATATGGAACGAAATCATGCGGACCACATCTTTGACTATCTCCCCAATTTGTGATCGCTCTTATCGAAAACTGGCCAATTTCCTTTAGAAATCACTCAATTTCATATGTGTATAAAGCACTGAATTTCCCATCACTGATACTGCTGGAGGGATAAAAAAAGTTGAAATTATCCTCAATGGTTTCAAATTAGGAAACAGCAGGCAATAATATTTGTTGTAATCGAAGTCAAGTAAAAAAAAAAAATATGCTAGTGATGTTATGAACCGAGCACTTTCCTCCTCTATCAGGGAACTTCTTGTGATTTTATCAACATTCGTGACAATTTGTAATCCATGCGAATCGCTTTTCATTTTATGGAATCATTCCACTTTAGATTATCCAAATATTTTACAATTCCAAATACATATGATTCACAGGGTGCATGTAGTTGGAGTGAGTACCTCAGCATTCAGAATCCAAATAAAGAGTAGCTTACAAATCAACCCCCACTAATCTATCGTCAATAACAAAAGAATTCGAAGTAAGAAGACTTATAAGGAGAGGTCCCCAGCGGTGCGATCGACTTCTTGAAGCTATCTACACAGTGATGTAGGCAGAGATCCCAGGTATCACACACTGCAGCCATTCACAGTAGTGGGCCCTCGTTTGTGAATAATTGACGAAAATAAAAATTCGGAATATTGTGTAACACTCAACAGCTTTAAAAAAAGTTACAGTGTATAGTCTGATTGCGTAATGCAACTCACAGGATAACAGGAGGTTTCCGGTTCGAATCTCGTCAGGTGCACGATTTTATTTTTATTTTAAAATCTTTATCGAAATTACTTCGATCATTATTTTTATTCAGTTAATTGGCTTAAATGCAATTTTTAATTTCTATTCCTTTGTCACATCATGTTAATCACCGAATGAACTTTTCATTTGTTACATTTCTTCTTTATTTCATTATTTTTCCAATCGAAATTTTTGTGAATACGAATGTAATTATATTTATCTATTATAATATTCAATTATTTGAAAATTTCGATCTATCAGTTAAAAAACAAAAGACGAAATAATCTATTTATATCTGTGCAATGGTGTTGAAAACGTATTTTTGTTACCAGATGTGCAGTTTTTTTATTGCATGGTAATCGTCATACAAACATTTAAAATATAACCTAAATACCTATTGCACTAAGGGCAAAATAACGCAGATGAAAATTAAATGAAAGACTGGTTTATAAGTTAAACAAAATTCAAGCAAAATGAGAAATAGATTGAAAATGAATTGAACGAAAAACAAGGTGATAAAACAAATGAAATTAAATCGAAATTAATGCATAAAATTATTTAAAAACATGAGAACAACGATTTCAGGCGGAGGAAGAATGGTAGGAAGAAAAATGAGAGCAAATGAAGAAATTGACTATATTTATGTGATGAAGGAATGGAATTAAAAAATTACATTTAAACCAGTTAGCTGAATAAAACTAATGATCGAAGTAATTTCGATAACGACGGAAAAATAAAAAATTATTGTGTACCTGATGACATTCGAACCAACAACCTCCTGTATATGTAACTGTTATCCGGTCCATTACACCACGCAACTAGACTATGCAATGCAATTTTTTTAAATGCTATTGAGTGTATCACACAAAATTCCGAATTTTTCTTACGTTAATTAATCCCAAACGAGGGCCAATCAAGGTGAATTTCTGCAGTGTGTGATACCTGGGCTCTTAACTTCATGCTGGCGCAGTATGGCTCACGTGTAGTGGAACATGGAGCATTCGTATTGACACCAAGCGTCCCTGCAGTGAGTTACAAACACCCATGGATCATCTGTCGTAAATCTTGTCAAGACTTTGCAATTCGTTGTCCCACTTATTCAACCGTGTCAATCGGAAATTCTAGAGGTCATCTGATCTTGAAAGTCAAGGTACACGTCCTGCTCGACCTATCCAATTTGGACCATACATATGATGTCTTGCATCAGAAGCAAGAGTGTAGAAAATTCCCCAGTCATGGCCCATAGGTGAAATTTGAGCCGAATAGGTAAGGACTTAGTCTATTAGTTTCCACTTCAAGTTCATCTGCTCTAACTAGGGCAACATTTCACACTGAAGTCAGTAGCATTATGGTAGCCACACACTAGCACTTATTTCGCAAATGGTTCGTTTGTTGACGCATATTTACTGTAATGTTTTTGCTTCGACTATACGCTACACTTTCACTCGTGTTAGTTTTCTCTGTGAACTATGACGCACGCTGTATATACTCGTAGAAGAGCTGAACTATTGATCACCTTAGAAAATTGGATGCTGGCCTATAGCCTGTTGCCACATGTCACATTTAATGTTACTAACAGGGTATTGTATTACCCTAAGAACTCTACAGGCGAAGTTGGAAGAAAACTGTTTCATCACTGATAGTGATTATGTGTTAAAAAGGGAAACTAATACAAACATTATTAAACACTATACACAAGTAAAAGAAGAAAGTTTCTGGCAGAAGAGTTAATAAGGCTTGCAGACATCCTGTTCTAAACACTGTAACGTGATTGCTACTAACAAAAGAAGTGTGTGATCTCTAACGCTCCGAACTGCATGAAAATGTGTTTAGAATATAAATCTATCATCCCAAAAACGGTCTCATGAGCCCTTCGCATGCAGAACTGCGAGCCTTACCACCAGAGCCATTTCAATAATTACCTGTTCAAGATCTAAGTGAGGAACTTCGGTAAAGCAAAGAAAATAAAGTCGTTATAAGAGGACCGAAAATACAAATATTTCAATGCCGTGATGTATTAAAACAATTACGCTATCTGAAGAAGAAACGTTTTCTACTGATTTGATCTTGTTGCAAGCTAGTCAGTCTTCGAAGTGCAGGTGTGGTGTTTCAGTGAGATGATCAAAGCAAAGTGCAACAGAACAGTGTCCACAACTGACTAAAACCACTTTTTCACATTCAAGATCACTTCTGCAATCAGGTAGTCTTATATAAAACACAATACTAACTTCATTTTCGACGATAATATTGACATCTCAGTATTATAATCTGCCTTTTGTCAAGATTCGAAGCATGATACTACGTAACTGTAGGCACGGAATTGTTCAATATTGAGGAAATTGGAGTTTTATATTATTATTTCGTATGCCTCAGTTGTATTTATATACAATTTTTGGTGCAATGGTTACCGGTTCCGGGTTGACATGCCCATTCTCAAACCACACACATTGTTATTAACTGCAACTAGTCACACAATACGGTGTCAGCGACAATCGGATTCGAACACTGCAAGGAATTCTGCTGTCAGTAAATACAGATAATTTTCAACCAGTTTTCGAGCCACCAATGCGAATTGCAACCATTTAATACTTGAAGTAGGGCAAAAGGACCGTAAGTCACAGAGGCACATGAAACTGCACGTTTTCATGGGCCAAACGACTTAGAAATTGAACAGGACGAGAAGCTGACTGGAGCCTTTCTGTATGGTACGACGAGTCACGATTTCGCACGATTATGCATGGTCTCAGGTGCAGCGACGACCTAATGAGGCGTTTAGCCCGCAATGTGTAGGGGGTGGGGTTTAGGTCAGAATGGTTCTGTGATATTTTGGCGATGTTTTTCGTACCATCAATTAGGCCCATTCCACGTTCTCGGTGAGCAGGTGTTGGCTTTCCTTCCATATCTTCATAATGAGTGTACTGTGGAGACTCCGTCTTCCAGGAGGACAACAGCTGGACTCACAGGGCTGCTGCGATGCTGGAATAAAAGAAATATTTTTGTAAACGAATGAAAGTTGCTACCCTTCCCGAAATATTTTTTCGCAAAGCGCTTTATTGTATACAAGCGAGTGAAAACTGCAGATTTTGTATTCTCATGTTTTTTGGCAACGAAATTGTTCTCAAAAGATTGCTTCCGATATCTCGAAGTTAAGTAAGTCATTGACTGTTTTTCGAAGAACGTGCAGTGAGTTATGAGCATGAATTGCGGCTGCTAATCTGAATAAAACAGAAACTGGCATTCTGAAATAGTAGTCATTGTTTCCGAAATGCGTTGCCTAACCATCTGAAGCAGCGTTCTGAAATATTCTGTAGAGACCCGCTCGGAATTTCTGAGATTCATTCCATCCTACATATTTAAGGTCTCAAGTAGATGGTGCCCATCGTCGTTGCTTGCCCTCCAGCGCACTTTCGAGGTGTGCTGTTGTTCGTAGGCACAGCACGTTGTGCTTCCCACACAGTTAGGGTGTTGGTGGGTGTTGAACATGGCAGTAGTCTTGGAGTTTGGGCATTGTGTATATCAGTATTCGTCAAACTGCGGGCCGCGTGCGACCTGCGATTCTAGGCCGTGTTTTATAATAATATGCATTTACCAACTAACAGCCGAATCCAAAACAGGCAACTAACGTGAAGAGCATCTTAAGATTTTAGTTTTCCCGTTTAGCAGCAAAGAAAAATACAGAAACATGGATGTTTTTAAGATGGGCTTAATTTTATCAGACGTTATAAACGCGACCTTGAGCTAAGCAAAGCTATCAGCTTACCTCAGAGGCAGAACGGCAAGTAGTGTGGCCATTATGGGGTCCGATGATGTGAGAGGGGGGGGGGGGGGGAATGTTTTTTTGGTTTGTCTTCCACTGCTGAGACCTCAAGGGCATGTGTGTCTCGTACCGATCAGCTATTATGATATAAATTTCAAACGAAGGTAACATGGATTAGTGAATGCGCATTGCAGAGACAGTCACCTACAAATGTAGTGAGGGATACGAAATTGAATTAAGGCTGTTGTACTGAAACGGAATGAGTAGAAGAAAAACGACATTCAAAACATTAGTAAGGATTAGTGATGGTGTTTCATAATACATTTAAATGTAAGTATATTGGTGTTATTGATTAATTGACTAATTGACTATCGCCTCGCACAGGCAACGCGTCGTCGAGCAACTAGCGGTGTCGGAGCTTTGGGTTGGTGGGGTGTTCCTGGTGGTGCTGGCATGAGCCGTTAGTGCCCTGCGCGGGGCGGGGCGGGCTTTGAATTTACTAACTTACAATGAACTATCAAAATGAATACAAATACACATGTGTCAGTACTCCTTCGTTCTTGAAGAAGTTCGCAAATTCACAAATGTTTATGAGCACGTGAAAGTGACATTCGTTTAACAGTCTTAAGTTTAATTTCAAAATGCACAAATAAATAATTTGTGATAACGGTAACTTGCATCCACACTGACCGCGCCGCCTTTTGTCGGTACGTCAAAGCAAGATGAGCGGCCGCGAGCACTCAGTTTGCCGTAGCTGAATCGCACCATGCAGAACTGTCTGTGCCTCCAAGTTCTGCCATTCACCGTTAAATGGCAATGGTATCGTTTTCTCAGCGGCTGCGGGTTTCATTCATCACAGTTCAGTCAGTTTCCACGAAATCTATACCGCTATGTATAGACAAGTCGTAATTTAAAGTTGCCACCACAAAACTCGAAAAGTTCTTAAACGATTTACTTCAGGTTTTTGTATGAGACCCTAATAAGCTTTCAGGCGGACATACGTTACACATTTTTTTAATGTATACGATAAATAAATATATATAGACTATCTAAAGGGGAGACATTTTTAGCAAAAATCTTGGAGTGTTCTAGACCGATTTACTTTAGATTTTTACATTATGTTCTATACACACTGATCAGCCAGAACATTATGACCACCGACCTACTATCGATATAAAGACGTCGAGGAGATAACGGCGTCGCCTGCAGAGGAATGACTGCTACTCAGACACACGCGCGGTGCCTGTGTACAATGGGGAAGGTGTGCGGTCTGTCTGAGTCAGACCGAGAGCAGACTGTGATGGCCCGAAGGCCAACCGCACCAATTGTCAGGTGTTCGAGGAGTGCTATGGAGAATTTCTTCAACACATGGCGAAACCTAGGTGAAACTACGTCCAGACATCGAGGGATTGGACGGCCACCCCTCGTTACAGATGTCCGAAGTCGTAGGCTGGTCAGACTGGTAAAACAGGACAGGCAGCGAGTTGTGCCGGAACTAACATCAGACTTTTAATGCCGGGCATAATACAAGTGTGTCTAAACACAACAGTGCACCGAACACTCCAAACGATGGGCCTCCGCAGCCGACGACCCATGCATGCGCCAATGTTAACACCACGACGTCGACAACTATGACTGAAATAGGCACGTGACCATCAGCACTGGACGTTGACGCAGTGGCACAGATTTGCATGGTCTGATAATTCCGATACCTTCGTCATCATGCCGATGGGAAGGCGCGAATCTGTCGCCTTCCAATGGAGTATCTCGACACATGTACTGTGGGATGGAGACAAGTTTGGGGCGGCTCCGTTACGCTCTGGGGAATATTCACGTGGGCGTTCGTGGCTCCAGTGCAGCTCGTGCAAGGCAAGGACTATCGTAAACTGGTTGCAGACCATCTACACCCCTTCATGACTATCATGTTTCTCGACGACAGTAGCATTTTTCGACAAGATAATGCGCCATGTCACAAGGCCAGGAGCGTGACGGACTCATTCGAGGAACACAGTGGCGACTTCCAATTGATGTGCTGGCCCCACAATTGGACAGATCTGAACCCGATCGAACACACCTGCGATGTGATAGAATGTGGCATCAGAGCTAATCACCACCCCACCCCCCTCTCCCATCCAAATAAAGAATTCACGGGAGTCATGGACTGTGCGGCTGGTCCCGGCGGAGGTTCGAGTCCTCCCTCGGGCATGGGTGTGTGTGTTTGTCCTTAGGATAATTTAGGTTAAGTAGTGTGTAAGCTTAGGGACTGATGACCTTAGCAGTTAAGTCCCATAAGATTTCACACACATTTAAAAAAATTAAATTTACGGGAATTAGGTGACTTGTGTATGCAGATGTGGTACCAACTCCCTCCGGCGATGTACGAAGGCCTCATTGCTTCCATACCATGACGCGTCGCCGCTGTTATCCGTGTCAAAAGTGGACATACCGGCTATTACGTAGGTATCAGACAGAAAATTTGTGACCATAGACGTGACGTAAAGGAAATTTAGTCTATATTTGGGTCACTGTTCAATTCGCGACCATGTCGCAGCTTGTGTTATTAGGTAGGTGGTCGTAATGTGCTGGTTGCTCAGTGTACATATATCTAAAGAGGAAACAGTGAAACTGTCGAAAAATACCGGAGCGAATTACTACAAATGTTTACACTACACTCTTCGGACAGACATAGGCTATATATACACTGAAGCGCCAAAGAAACTGATATAAGCATGCATATTCAAATACAGAGATATGTAAACAGGCAGAACAAGGCGCTGTGGTCGGCAACGCCTGTATAAGACAACAAGTCTCTGGCGCACTTGTTACATCGGTCACTGCTGCTACAATGGCAGGCTATCAAGATTTAACTGAGTTTGAACGTGGTTTTATAGTCCGTGCACAGCATCTCCGAGGTAGCAATGCAGTGGTGATTTTCCCGTACAACCTTTTCACGGTTGCAACTTCAATATCCGGAATCCGGTAAAACATCAAACTTCCGAAATCACCGCGGCCGGAAAAAGATCCTGCAAGATCGGGACAAACGACGACTGAAGAGAATCGTTCAACATGACAGAAGTGCAACCCGTCCGCAGATTTCAGTGCTGGATCATCAACCAGTGTCAGTGTGCGAACCATTCACGAAACGTCATTGATATGGGCAATCGAAGCCGAAGGCCCACTCGTGTGCCCTTAAATGACTGCATGATACAAAGCTTTACGCCCTGTCTGGGCCCGTCAACTCAAACATTGGACTGTTGATGACTGGAAACACGTTGCCTTGTCGGACGGGTTCAAATGGCTCTGAGCACTATGGGACTTAACATCTGAGGTCATCAGTCACCTAGATCTTAGAACTACTTAAACCTAACTAACCTAAGGACATCACACACATCCATGCCCGAGGCAGGATTCGAACCTGCGACCGTAGCGGTCACGCGGTTCCAGACTGAAGCGCCTAGAACCGCTTGGCCACACCGGCCGGCTTGTCGTACGGGTCTCCTTTCAAATTTTATGGAACAGATGGACGGATAAGGTCATGAAGAAAACCTCATGAATGTCAGCAGGGAACTGTTCAAACTGGTGGAGGCTCTGTAAAGGTGTGGAGCGTGTGCAGTTGCAGTGATGTTGGACCTCTGATACACCTATATACGACTCTGACAGGTGACACGTACATAAGCATCCTGTCTGATCATCCGCATCCATTCATGTCAATTGTGAATTCCTACGGACTTGCACAATTCCTGTTGGACAATGCGACACCCCAGGCATCCAGAATTGCTACAGAATGGCTCCCAGAACATTCTTCTGAGTTTAAACATTTCCACTGGTCGCCAAACTCCCCAGACATGAACATTGTTGAGCATAGCTGGGATGCCTTGCAACGTGCTGTTCAGAAGAGGTCCCCTCTTCCTCTTAGGAATTTATGGACAGTCCTGCAGGATTCGCGGTGTCAGTTCCCTCCAGCACTACATCAGAGATTAGTGGAGTCCATGCCACATTGTGTTGCGGCACTTCTGCGTGCTCGCGGAGGCCCTACACGATATTAGGCAGGTGTACCAGCTTCTTTGGTTCTTCAGTGTATATATAACTCGTTATTTAAAGTTGTTACCAAAAGTCTCTCTAAAAGTACTTGAGCAGTTGCTCCAAAATTTTAGACTACACTCTAATGATAGTTCGGACGGATGCAGGCTAAACATTTAATAGATAAACTTTTATGTAATATGCAAAGCGGAAATGTTGTTACCAACAATCGCAGAAAGTTTGTGACCGATTTACTTCCAGCAGTTACGCGATACTCTATTGAACTTTCAGACAGTCCCAGGCTTTATATTATTTTAATATGTAAATATACTTGTAATATATAAAGGGGAAATATTATTACGAAAAATTTCGAGAAGTTCTTGACTTATTTACTTCGAAATTTTACATGATACTCTAACGAACATTCTAACGGACATACGCTATTTTCTTTTTTAAAATACGTAAATGTATACATGACCAATAAAGGAGAAATGTTGTTGAAAAAGTGCACAAGAGTTCTAAACTGATTTACTTTAAACTTTTACACTATACTCTAATAGACCTTCGGACGGACGTGGACTACATATTTTTTAAAGAACAACGTACAGGTTTTCTTTTAAAACCAACTCCGATAAAGAATATCCTGCGCTGTTTTCAGTTGCGAAAACGTGCAGTTTTGCTTCATTTCTCACAGAGAAATGGTTTCTCCCATATATATTCTTTCATCATCATGTATATTTTTAAAAAGACTGTACGCGTGGCCGAGCGGTTCTAGGCGCTTCGGTCCGGAACTGCGTGACTGCTACAGTCGCAGGTTCGAATCCTGCCTCGGACATGGATGTGTGTGATGTCCTTAGGTTAGTTAGGTTTAAGTAGTTCTAAGTTTAGGGGACTGATGACCTGAGATGTTAAGTCCCATAGTGCTCAGAGCCATCTGAATCATTTGAGTGCAATGTCTAATATTGTGTTCTTCCTCGTAGTCGGTTTTCAGAGAAAATACAAAAGCTGTGAATATGGCTTATCTGCTTACGATTAGAATAGTAATAGCAGTAAACGAGGCTCGAGTTCAGAGAGCAGGGAACAGGAGGAGGCCAGAATGGAGGAGGGGAGGAAATGGATAAAGAGACGTGGGAGAAAAGATGGAGAGAAACGGGGGTCTGATACGATCCAGTGAGGGTAGAGTTAGAGGGAGACGGACTAAGAGAGGATGAGAGAAGTTGGACAGAGAGAAGGGAGGGGGGGGGGGAGAAGGTGATTAGAATCTACATCCAATTTCCAAACATATTTAACAATGCGAGGCGTTGCTGGGTCCACTAGTATTTATATATACACGAACCCTCCTCGTGATGGTTCAAATGGCTCTGAGCACTATGGGACTCAACTGCTGTTGTCATAAGTCCCCTAGAACTTAGAACTACTTAAACCTAACTAACCTAAAGACATCACACACATCCATGCCCAAGGCAGGATTCGAACCTGCGACCGTAGCAGTCGCGCGGTTCCAGACTGAAGCGCCTTTAACCGCGCGGCGACTCTGGCCGGCCTCCTCGTGATCAATTATCTATTAATGAAAACCAGATCAAAATCTCTGCAGTAGTTCCTGAGATTAGCCCAATTACACAGACATAAGCGAGCAGGAAACTTCAATTTATAGGTATACAGTTGTACAGAAGTTCACAAATCCCTCTTTATAGGAAATGCTTTTCCTGCTGTAATCTGCATGCTGTTACAAATACTGTGTAAACATAAATGAGTACAGTGCAGCTGTGCAACTGAAATTTTCAGTAAATTATTTTCTCAATTCCGACTCTCAAATAAAAATAATGGAGAAGACGATGAAAAATATAGCAGGATTGTTCAGTGAAAGTTGAGTTTCAATATTTCCACGGTCTAGTCAGCCAACTGGCGGTGCAGTACAAACGTCTCATCTCGACCGTGGATTACAAGGCAGGAAGAAACCTCCAGACCGAAAAAGGCAGACGCCAAGAGTCGTCTTTGCGCCATTTCGCAGGACAAAGCCAGCGGACATGTGCGCTACTAGGACTGGCAAACTACTCGCAGTCGGCGCTGCAGTCGCGAACTGTCATCGCGCACCCCGTGCGTCTTTTGTTCGCCGCCGGCAACAATGAGGGGAGGGTCCCGGTGCGTCCGGACCAATAGGCGGCCCCGGGTGCGTCCGCGTGGTGGGGAGGCCGGCAGGGGCTGCAACTGGCGGCGGTCGGTGGTGGGGGTGATCGGCGCGTGGCGGAGGGTGGCGCCTGCAGTCGGCGCTGAGGCGGGGTGGCGCGCGGAGGCCGGCGAGCAGTGGCGAGACATGATCGTGTACCGCGGGGCGCCCGAGCCGCTGACGCCCCCGCACTCCAGCCCCGAGAGTCTGCCCGTGGACCACCGCTTCCCGCCCTCGCTCCTAGGTGAGTCGCCCGAGGCGAGTACGGCCTATGAGTGCGTCGCGAAAGGGAAAGTGTGCAGCAGCTTGTTCGTCATTACTTGGGCTGTCATCTGCGAAAAATGTGTTTTTTGTCCGTTGCCACACTGACAAGCATTCACAGGCGTACACAGCAAGCAGCATAAGACGTTATGGGGCGACAGTCAGTGTTTTCTCCGCAAAGACCTGCACGTAGACGAACAAAGACTTAGTCTGTTGTTTGATGTTCGTGGCCAGATATCAAAAATAATTTTCTTGTAGGATATGAATAAGCTGTCATCCGCGTTACCGCATTAGGTCAACTCACATTCGCTATTGTGGTGCATGTTTTTCTCTAAACCATTGTGTAAATAAGTTACGCCTCAGATCGCGCGGCTACCTAAGAGTAGTGATGATGTGCATAATGTTATATAAACTTTCATAGTTACGTCAGGCTATTCAGACCCTCTTGTCTAGTATTATTCTGTGTTGTTGCATTTTTTTAAATAGAGAGTGCGTTACAAGACAGGGTGACTTCTGTTGATTACTATACACAGTATCTAATTATTAGTTCTGTGAATACTACACATTGTATGTTTTTTTTTCCTTTTTTAGGATAGGATTTTACTGGTATGTAGACAGTAGGTAGCCGTGCATATGCGCCGACTCGAATGAGAGAGGCAGGGAGAGACAAGGAAAATGGAGGGGGTATGGGGGAGGGGCAGAGAAAGTGGAGGGGAGTAGACAAGTGTACAGAGGGAGGAAGGAGTGGGAACAGGAAGGAAAGGATGGAACAAGAACTGAAGGAAATACGCAGAGAAGTTCCGATGTGGTGTTGATGTGTTTGACAACATCATAAATAATTCTTCATAAACAGATAATGTCTTAAGCGGTTATATGTCTCAAAGTGAAGGAAATTATTCAACACTACTTCCTAATCGCATAACTAATTCCATTTCACATTCGAATATTTGTCCCTCTCCAACTTTGCCTCTCATTCGCCTTGGCTAAGAGGCATTTCCTTTTCTCTCCCACTTATTCAATTATATATGTAGGTGTGTGTGTGTGTAAGTTTGTGTGTGTGTGTGTGTGTGTGCGTGTGTGTGTGTGCGTGTGTGCGTGCGTGTTACGGGGGGGGGGGGGGGGGGCGGGAGGATTTTGCGCTTCATCTACGTCGATACGTCAGAATAAAAATTCTTCTGTAGCAAACACCTAGCTGCTGTCGTACACGGAAATTTTCTCTCTTTTTTTCGGTTTCTTAAATCTTATATGAGCTTAATCTTGGGTAATGCTGATGAGAAGAGAGACAACGTGCTAATTTTTGTGCAGGTCATTCAGAGATTTGCGCATTTGGAAAACGGAAATCACGAGACGTCAGATAAATAACTAGACAATGTTAAATCTATACAATCTCGCTGTGCGATTATCTGATAGTGATCATATGGGCTGTGTGATGTTAAATGTATAATTTAGCAGTATCTAACAATAAAGGAGGTTTGATTATATGGGCGTAGCTGTTCGATTATTAGTTGCCTATCCTCTCAGAGGGATACTTTTAATAATACAATTATGTGCACGGCATAGTTAGTGCTAAACTGTTAAAAGCGTTCTTTAAGCGATTACACTTTTGTCAAAACAAAGACATACATCTACATAAAACTTTCTAGGTACATTTTATCTACAGCGTACAATAGTTAATCCGGCGTATGCCGGCAATTTTAATATTGTCCGAAATTCAAAAAGGTCAGGAAATGGTTCACTAGTACCCGTACCTCAATTCCCCACTTCCGCTTCAGGCACGTCATATTCTCTATTCTTTGAACAACGAAAAACACGATTGAGAGTTTTCATTCTTGTTTTAACCCCTTGTTCGTATCGGCCCATCCAGATATTTGCATTTTTGTGAGTAACTTGAGAACAATACAAGCAGGATCCTACATTCGGCTACATAGTTTCACAGTATCGGCTCTGATCCCGTAAGAAAAACCGACAAGAAAACCATAGAAAGACAACTACCATCCAGAAAAAAATTGTGCGTTAGCGGAATGGTGAAGTGGACAGATCGTATTTTTTTTAAATGTGTTTGGCACAAAGCTTAAGTTTTATCGTTGGTAAAAAATGTCTTCTGACTACATGTATTTGCAATTTGAAGTTCTATGTACTTTACAATTTTTAAACACCTTTCCGACATCGTTCTGCCAATTAGAACATTCAAGTTATTAATTTACTTTTTTGTATATTTTATAATAGGCCTAAGAATGTAACACTAGACAGTAGCTTAATATCCAAGCGCACAATATGACTTACTGATGTGTTGCGAGAAGAGTAAAAAAAAATCACAGGTCTGCTACTAGTTGCAGAGTTCGGATACTGGTCCTAAGGGAAGTTCGTGTGTTGAGCAGGTAAAAGTTCTGGATTTCGTGTGAGCTGCCGATCAAGCATTTTGTAGGATTGAGAGATATTCGGAAAGAGCTGTTAAATCAGTCAGCGGCGTACTCAAATGTCCAGTGGGAATTATTCTTGCCCGCTTCTCGCAGGCTTCTTATTTTGCTTTTGGAGCGAAGTCAGCCAAAGAAATCCAACGTTACTTCATTCTCATTAAATCAATTCCTCCAAAACGATTTTAATTACAATGCTAATCAATTTGTTAGACAGGGAAAACGTAGTATTCGACTTCCTCTTTATGATTCTTATGCGGAAGACCTATTGGAAGCAGCAGTAGTCAGTACTGCCTCGAATACTGGTTCTTGGAATTATGCTAAGAGGATCCGCACTGTCGTTGTTCCTCTTCTACAGTTTTTGCCACATAATCGTTGAACAAATATTTGAGACTAGCGTGTGCATGGTGTACCAGTAGCAGTATACTATTATGGGAATACTGTTCTGTCTTGAGAAAACGCAAATTATTCTTTTTTAATACACAAATATGTTTCGTGCTGTTGTCAAATAGCATCAATAGAATTTTTGTTTGTGTTATTTGACAGAAAGTAGATGAATGAACTGACGACGGTGGAAATTTACCGAACCATGTTACGACATTAAACAATAATTTGTGTTTGCTCAAGGAGGAACCATGTTTCCGTAATTACATGTTAGGGACCAGACACGGACAAAAAGTGAGCCTTAATAGCAAGATAAATAGTAGTAATAGTAGTTCTTATTATGTTTTTAATCATCCGTGAATTATATTCTGCGGTAAAAAATGGAAAGATAAAAATATAATACGAAGTCATTGATCTCTTTCCCCTTCCTTTCTTTATGGCTTCGAAGGAACTCCATATGCTAGAATAGTGTTCAAGAATAAATCGCGGAACAGTTTCCTAAGTGTATGCTCTGCACATACGCTAGACGTTCGTAGAAGTTTGCTTATAAAATTGAATTTTGTTGCAGTCTCAAGTGATTTCTTTGCACTTGACATAATATCGCCGAATTATGTTCTCACGTTTTATTAACATTATCAAGTCAGAGCGTGTTTCAGTAATAATGCAGGGGAAAGGCAGGCGTCTTCCGCTGCTATTTATGGGCAATGTCTTGTAATTATTATGGTCATCACAGTGCAATATATTCGGTCATCCGTTTACAGATAATACACACATTAAGGCGACGAAATTCATGGGGTAACACAAATGCAGATGGCGGTAGTATCGGATACACAAGGTATAAAAGGGCACCGCACTGACATAGCTATCTTTCGCACTCATGTGATTAATGTGAAGAGGTCTCCGATGTGATTATGACCGTACGACGGCAGTTAATAGACTTTGAAGGCAGAGTGGTAGTTGGAGACATATGTAGGGGACATTCCATTTTGGAAGTCGTTAGGGAATTCATTATTCCGAGATCCAAAGTGTCAAGAGAGTGCCGAAAATACCAATTTCAGATATTACCTCTCAACACGGACAACGCAGTGGCCGTCGGCCACCACTTAACAACCGAGAGCAGGTGCGTTTCCGTAGTCAGACAGCATCCTGCTTGAAATAACCGCATAAATAATTGTGGGACATGAGACGAACGTATCCGCTAGGACAGTAAGGCGAAATTTGGCGTTAATGGGCTATCGCAGCGGACGACCGACGCGAGTGTCTTTGCTAAAGCACGACATAACCTGCAGCGCCTCTCCTGGGCTCGTGACCTAGGCCACTCGATAACCGTGGCCTCGTTAGGTGAGTCCCGATTTAAGCTGGTAAGAGCTGATGGTACGGTTCGAGTGTGGTGCATACCCCAAGAAACCATGAAACCCAGGTTCTCAACAAGGCGCTGTGCAAGCTGGCGATGGCTCCATAATGGTGTCGGCTGTTTTTACTTGGAATGTACTGGATCCTTTGGTCCGAGTGAACCGATCATTGACTGGAAATCGTTATCCTAGGTTACGTGGAGACCATTTGCAGTCATTAATGGACTTCATATTCCAAAACAACGATGGAATTTTTGCGGACGATGTGCAATGTCAGCGAGCCACAGTTGTTCACAACTAGTTTGAAAAAAGTTCTGGACAATTCGGGCGAATGATTTGACGAGCCAGAACGTTCGACATGAAACACATCGAACATGTATGGGGCATAATCGAGACGCAGTTTGTGCACAAAAACCTGAACCGGCAACACTTACGCAATTATGGACGGCTGTAAAGGGAGCATGGCTTAATATTCCTGCAAAGGTCTTCTAGCGACTTGTTGAGTCCATGTCACATCCAGTTGCTTCACTACGCCGGGTAAAAGGAGGTCCGACACGGTATTAGGTGGTACCCCGTGACTTTTGTCACCTCACTGCATCCTGTAACGGAAAAAAATGACAAGATACAAATGTGATAGGAGGCCATTGATCTCTTTCTCCTTATCTTCATGTTGTCTTCGAAGTAAGTTCATGTACTAGGGCAGTGTTGAAGAACAAATCACGAAACAGTTTCCTAAGCGTATGCTCTGTTTATACACCAGACGTTCGTAAAAGTATGGTTATAAAGCCAGAACATGTCACTGAGTTTTGTCGCAATCTCAAGCCATTTTTTTCCTCTTCACATAATGTTGCAGAACTATCTTTTCACGTTTTATTGACGTGTTGTGTCACAGCGTGTTCCGCTGATACTACAGAGGGAAAGACGGCGTCAGTCACTATGTATCGGCGATGCCTTGAAATCATCATGGCTATCGCTCTACAATATATTCTGTAATTCACTTACAGATAGCACATAAGTCTTCTCCGCTTGTAGAGCGACTATTGATGAACTTCCACAGTATGACACATGCGGACTCATCACACTCATCTCAGCAAACCAGCGTTAAAGAAGGCAGCAACTGATTTTTGCAGATGCCAAAATGAACTACATGATACGTTGACCAGCAACAAAACGTCGTATTTCCCACTGTAAGCAACTGCATTAAACAACTATGCTGTCATTGTGTACACAGACTGAAGAGTCACGAGCCCATCTTAGAAATACGGTCATCACCGAAGCTCATACGAGTTCTATGTGTCGCCAGCTCCACCGATCACAGCGAGTTTATGGACTGGCCGTCAACGCACCAGTTGTTAACCGCCTAAGTGTCCTCGATGTTGTGAAATATCTTTGATTTAAAGCGTTTTCCGTCTTTGGCGAAAGAAAACGGGCATTGCCGCCAATGCCAGACGAGAGCGCCCGGTACAGAACTTCATTAAATTAAATTAAATTAGAAACTTTTATCGTTACGTTTCATTTCTTCATAAAGCATTTTCAAAACAATACTGTATCATACTGAAATATCCATGCTCTTTCAGATGCCTTTTTAGTTGCATAGAACTAGATTTAAATAAACTTTACTTTTATTGTTTTAATGTATAAGGAACTCATGGAACTATATAGAATTGTTATTCAAAAAGGAATAATTTAAGGAGCTGATTGCCAGAGGCAACTCCTGAGTTAGGGGACGTCCATTAGTTACGTGAGGACCCCACCTCTGCCCTAGGGGAGATTTGGTGAGACCCTCTTCCCTGCTGTGAGCTTTACCCCGTAGTGGGATAAAAGTACGTAAAAATTATTTTTTATTTGTTTTACACATTGATTAAACCACTTTAATAAAACCATGTTTTATTTACAAAGTGTACTAACCCTTCTTTTTTGCAAATAATTAAAAACATTTCATTTTAAGCATGCTAAGCTGAACAGTGCTCGGACGGACAGACGAACAAAAAGGCTCCACGAAAACAGTAACAACCGTTTTGACGCATCCGCAAAAAAACTGACCTTTTATTGGCAGTTACATACATAAAATGTCACTGAACCTTTACTTTCGAGTATTTTGGAACTGAAAGGCAACATTGTTTGCGCCTTCCTTTTAAGCAGTTTTTCAGTCTATTGATTTATATCACCACTAAGAGAATTCTTGTCGGTGAACTCCCGCTTAACGTTCTTCCACAATCGATTAACTTCTTACTCGCACGAGTGTTTCGACTTGTCGGCATTCTTATTAACAGACGCCCTACAAAAGTTTTGATACAAGTTCATGTTGAACACACAATATCGACTTCATATACTTCGTACAATATCACGACTACCTCACTGACTGACACGCAGTCGAATGAAATCTAATAATTGTGCACCACTTGCTTCAAATTGGGGAATCCCGGATATCGCCGCGTGTAAAACGTTCAGTTCGGTTCAGTGAGACCTTAATTATTGGTAGGCACTTTAATTTTGTCTATGATCGGCATTAATTACACAAACAAAATCTTATCTGTTATAATAATGTATATTCTCAAAATTAAAAACTTGACGAGGGATTTCGAGTGCCGCCCACCCCCCCCCCCCCCCTTAAACGAGATTTGGTGAGATTTATCCGGATCCCCTCCTCCACTTTGAACTCACCTAATTAATGGATGTCCCCCTAGTTAAACCGAAAAAAAATATTTATCACATTGTAGTCATAAGGGTTGAAGATGTTCTACTTTGATGCATGATTACGACTGAGACACAGTGAGCGGGATGGGGATGCTTATGCAAGTTGTAGTGGGGGAGGGGAGGTGAAGGGATGAACAGTTCTTTGCTGTTTGCAATAACGAATGTCTGCCACATTTCGTAGACCTTTTTCGTCACACAATGACTTGCACACATACATTAGGATAAGATTATACCTGTGTAGGCGACTTTCGGCGGGCTGCACTGGCGGAACGAAGGGGATATTTGTTCTTTGTGAGCAACATTAGACCTTTCTCTACAAACTCACCACCTATTTCGCAACTCCTGGAATACCCACAAGACAGAGAAACGCCCTGCTCAGCCATTTGTTGATAGAAGCCTCGAATTTACTCGCAGATCGTTTGGGCGCTAGTTTGGATGCTTTGCCTGAGCGAGTGGTGCTGCCGTAACGCGATTTCCCGGTAGTTTTCCTCTACTCAGTCCCCCAGCCGCAGGCCCAGCTGTTGGGCATGAGCCGCTTGCTACCAGACTGGTCTTGTCCATAGGAGAGCCCGGATATTCTCTTTTTCTGTAAACAAAACAAAGTGCACAGCCCAAGAGAGAGTTTCTCCAAGCATGTCGGTTCTACAATGCTAACTGCTAGCTACAGCAAGAACTCACGTCCGAAAGGTCACTTTGTAATTCACGTCCGGGTGTGATCTGTTATGCCACAACGCCCGAAGGTGACAGGTTCGTGAATTTAAATGTTGGACAACGTTCCTTACCTACGTCAAAGCCTATTATTATTGTTCTTCAATAGCTTTCCAACAAACTTTTAAATCTATGCGACGTGCCCGCCGCCTTACTAGCATCTCTTCGAATCTGTTGGAGAGAAATTCCATCTTCTACAAGATACAGTTTGTTTATTTTTGCCTTATCAAAACTTGTTTCACTTTCTGTGCTGTTTTCGATGGGTTTTTGTTTATTATTATGTCTGATCTTAATTACAGATAATTAGACGTTTAATATTACGTTCGTTCCATACGAGCGCCCATAATAACTTTTTGTCCAGAAGCAAAATTAAACAGAGATAACAGGCAAATGCTGGTTATCTGTCGGGGGGCATTAACCAGCATCATTGCCTGTCTTGTAGCTTCGTTCGTTACGAAGATATGAACAGCAGTACATCTTTTTTTAAATATCACTCTTTATTTATATTCAGTAATCCACCTTCTCTCTTCAAGACCTGTTCGAAGGCGTATCGCAGTAAACCAAGCACATAAACATTACGTTAATAAAAAAGTTCACACAGTCGACAGTGCTACTTTATGTTAGCTGTTTGGTATGAAAAGTAGACATATGGGTAGGTAAATTCAAATAAGTTTTATGTAAATAGAGTAAGTGAAAAGAATAGGTTTGCTGGCGTGAATTAACAGATCAGCGTAGGCACAGCTCAGGTCGGTCCTAATAACCAAATGTTAATTACTGTATGGGCTAGCAGCATACGACTATCTGAATCCTAGCTGGAGTTAGATTAATCACAGTACTGATTAGTACTTGAAAGCAGTGAAAGTTAACAGGACTTCCGTAGAATGTGACACGTAAAATGTACTGCCATACTTCACAATGAGTTCTCTCTCACAACAGACTCAGTTATGAATTTGTAAGCTCTGGTAAATTAAGATTATTTTTAACCTTATTCATAATAACTTCGAAAACACTTCTGTGGTTACAGAGCGGGGGTTCAACGAGAGGAGATGGGCTGTTACACTTCAGAGTGAGTTCTTTCTCATAACAGACTCAGTTTAGTATCTGAAAATTCCGGTAATTGATATTAAATTTAACTTTAATATAAGCGCTTCCTAAACACTTTTTTTTATTTTTTTTAAATGGGCCTCCTTCCTCCCCTATAGCCCTACCTTTTCCTCTCCAAAATTGCCGCCATCCTCTAGTGTCGACGCAGCACGTAAAGCAGGGTGCTGTTAGTAGCAAGACTCATTGCCATAAATCGAAAATAAAAGCGGAGGCATACTCTGCTATGCCTCAGGGGGCGACGACACACTACTCAGAAATACACCTCTCTCTGCAGGTGTGAAGCAAGTGATGAGTTTAGAAACTAAAAAGGAAGAAATAAATAAAGACAGAAATGAAGGCAAATTAAAAACAGGGACGGCAGCACATACAAATGAAAACGAAACTGGCGAGATAATCCCATCGCCCATAGAATTAACGAAGGAATAATCCTCTAAGATAGATTACGGGTTTTCTAATTTTCCAATATTTTTTCATACAAGGTTCACACAATTCCCACGTTACCAATTGCCATATTATCAGTATCATAGAACAGTCTGCTTTAGTGATGCCCAGAAGGCCAATGTCAAATCTTGGGTATAGGTAAGTCAAGGGTAGTTTGAAACTCCGAGTGACAAAGATCCAGGGGTAAACTCAGGCAATTCCTGGACTAGGTGCCTTAGTCAACCTGGAACACCTTTTGATAACCATGAACCATTGCAACTTTCAGAAATCTTGCGAAGGTAATGGTATATTTCCGGTCAGTAGTCCACGGGTAGTCCATGAAAGAGACAGCATCGGTGAGGGAAAGGTCATAGATCGTGAAAATGGTGTGGCCCAAGAGCCACACCATTGCGTTACGTCGTGTTCGGGGGTTGGTCTGAATATCAGGGGTAAGGAACCAGTCGATTGACACATTGTCTGGTGTCGTCCCACCGATGAGCGCTAATAGCACACGTGCAAGGTCCCACACTTCTGTGACGTGAGGGCATAAGAGACGATGCTCTCTGGTGTCTACGTCACCACATCGGCCGCAAGCAGCCGAGGGCCGTAGGCGGATGGCCGCCAGGCGATGATTAGTGGGTATTAAATTGTTTACGACACGATACCATAGCGCTGAAACTTCCGTGGGAAGGGCTGGGTTGTTGATATTAGCCCAAGCTTGGTGCCATATGACCGACGGTCGTCTGTCCTCTAATTTATGTGGTGTGGGCTGGCCTCGAAGGGCCTGGTAAAGGCGCTTCGACGTGCGTGCCTTGTCAGTGGCAACTGTTAGGACGTAACTTTGATTGAGGTAATAGTCCTTGACTGTCGTCATCCGAAACGGAATATGTGTCAAACATATTGGTGCACGCGCCGATCGTGGGCGATAACGGTCGAAAAGAACCGCTGTTGTCCCACCTGGGTCAGTTTCACGCAAAGTGGCGATACGGTGAATCAGGAGGGCCGCACATTTGCGGGGAAAGTCAATGAGTCCAAGGCCACCATCGACCTTTGGCAGTGTACAAGTCTGCGCATCAACTTTGAACAGTGCATGCCGCCACAAGAGCCAATATACTGTTTGTGAGATGGCTCTGCCGGTTTGTTTCGGTAGCGTAAGGAGTTGTGCTACATACCATGCCCGTGATAGGATGTAAGTATTAATCAGTTGGATTCGTTGATGGAGGTCGAGTCGTCGATCAGCGTGACTCACACAAAGTCCTCTGATGCGCGTGAGAAGCCGCCACCATATGAGTGTTAACATGCGCTGCGGACAGGCAGTCACCTCAAGGCCCAAGATACGTTGTTCCCCCACAACTCGGTACCATGGGCGTTCGTTCGATGGTCAATGATCGTGGTCCTAGTGGGATCAGCACCGTTTTGTTGGAATTTAACATGGCACCGGATGCTCGTTCATAAACGTTGAGAACTCGGCGAACTGAATCGATGTCCCTAGCGTTTGCGACGAACACACCGACATCATCCGCGTATGCCGCACTGCGGAAGGTGACGCCTGGGAGAGCGACACCATCGACCATCCGTCCGATGTCACGCAGCATGGGGTCCAGCGCTAAAGCGAACAAATACATTGACAAGGGACACCCTTGTCGAACTGATCGCCTGATGGGAATTGGTCGTGATCGGCAGCCGTTCACAACGATTGTGGAATTTTCTCCATCGAAGAAGTGCCGGATGATTCTTATGAAACGCTCCCCAAAATCCATCCGCGACATAACGGCCAGCAGGTAAGGGTGGGAGACCCTGTAAAAGGCACCGGCGAAATCTAGGGAAAGAATTGCAGCCGGGGTTCGAGTGTCGACGGTGAGTAAGACAGCATCACGGTATATAGAAGCGGCGGTGAAGATGGTTCGATTCGAAACGCCACATGATTGAGTGGGGCAAAGTACCTTATTCATTACCTGTTTAAGACGAGAAGCCACGCTTCGTGCCACCAACTTATAATCAGTGTTAACGGTGATAGGACGCAGGTCTTTAGCTCGACAGTGACCTGTGACCTTTGGAATAAGGGCAATACGTCCAGCTAGAAATTCGGCGGGTAGTTCGCAACCAGCAAAAATCTCCTCGCACATTTTGCAGAAGCGGTCTCTTAACAGGTCCCAAAATTGTTGGTAGAATTCATAAGGGAGACCGTCGGGGCCAAGTGATTTTTGTGCCGGACAGGCACGGAGGACAGATGTGAGGTCAGCGAGTGTGAGTGGCTCGGTTAAACAGTGCATGGGAGCTTAATTAAATAAAATGCAAATATTTTTTGGTAGCTGTATGTCCGATTACGCAAGTCTCATAAACGGTTGGCCCTGACTAGTATTATTACGCTATTTGACTGCAAAGAACAACAACAAAGAATGAAATGAAATTTTCGTTAACACAATTAATTAATTAAGTCCCCAGCAACTATAAAACCAACGCAACAACAAGCACAAGAGTAACTGTTCTGTGTGTGGAAGTATGACTCAACGTACACGTCTGGCACGGTTCTTCTTCAATAAGACAAGAAATTTCAAATACCATTTATACTGAAGTGATAAAAAAATAGAAATACTATAATTGCTCAAGAAAACCAGGATTACACTCTAATACAAGAACACAAGCCAGATGCTTTGTTGACTGAACCTGTAATGACGCATTATTTAGAACACTGAAATAATGAGAAAAAAAGAAAAGTAGTTTGTTACCTTAATTTATATTGATGAAAAGCACTCTAATCATTACAATCTCTCCACACCGACTCGTTACTATCACATCTCAACCAGAACTCTCCAATATCACATCTCAGCAAGCACTGCCTACAAACACTCTCTGCTACGAGTTCTTAACAAGTACTGACCACCACGAGTCCTCGACAGGCACTGCCTACTACAAGCTCTGCCCAAGCACTGTGGAGGCGGCTGAATAATACTCTTTGGCGCAATCTCTGGCGCAGTGGCTCAGTGTAGCCACCTTTCAACAGTCGTGGTCTCGATGACCCAATGAAGTTGGGACCCCACCGATAAGTGCTCGTTGGGCGGCGACGTCTACCGCAACATCCTGGAAGAGGTGCGTATAATGGTCTGTTAGGTGTTTGAGAACTTCACGATGGTCTGTGAGGCGCGTACCAACGTCTGTTTTAAGGCGTAGAGTGGTGTTCTTCTTTGCATGATTTCTTTCAGAGGCAAGGTGATAGATGGATGGCCTCTCGCCCTCAATCAGGGATGTGGAGCGGCACCTCTCCACCAACCCCTCGGCCTTCTCCCGAGAGAAGCGAAGGATTGTCGCTTTAATTTTGTTGAGGCGCATGTGTTGCTGGTCATACCTGTCAGCAGGAAAAGTTAGTGCATCGTTTAGACATTGTTGATAGAAGTCTAATGTGCTACGCTTCCAGTGTGCGACTTCGCGACTATGTTTCTGGATAACACGTCGCAGCCGCGGCTTCGCACAGCAGAGCCATCAAACTACAGTGGTAGGGTACTTCGATGCAGTAGCGATGCAATCCCGCCATGTTTTCGTGACAAGAGTGCGTAGTTCGGGCGTTGGGAGATGAAGTGTATTCATCTTCCAATAGGTGCCCCGAGGAACCGGGGTTGGGCCCGTGATATGCAAGGAGCAAGAGAATGCACAGTGGTCACTAGAGGCCACAGGAATGACTTGGACGGCACAAAGGGCAGGAAGCAAATCAGCAGATACATAAACACGGTCAATACGGCTTGCTCCAGTGGGGTAGATGTGAGTAAATTGTGTGTATGCGAGATGAAAGTGGCGCCACGTATCATTAAGGTCAGCCGCCTGGAGGAGTGAAGCGAGTGCTTCACACCTCATGGGCGTTGGGACCTGATCAGCATCGGCTACCACACAGTTAAAATCTCCGCCAAACACGATAAGACGACGAGCTGTCAAGAAAGGGGTGATATCTGACGTAAAAAGTGTTGTTCTGTCATGCCTGTGATTAGCTCCTGAAGGAGCATAGACGTTAATAGAAAGTACATCCCGAATGATACACGCAAGAACGCGACCATTGGGTAGTTTTGTAACATCGGATGGAGTTAACTCTGATCTGTATAGCAAAGCAGTGCCCCGCCTGGCGTCAGGATCGATGTTATATAGTGCCTCATAACCAACCAGGTCAGAGAGAAAGGGGGCACAAACCTCCTGGAGAAAAACCACATCAAATGCACCAAGGCGCAGAAAGTCCTTCAGAGAGCGTAGTTTTACTGGGTTGGAGATGGAATTGATATTTACTGTTAAAAGGGAGAGGGCTCCCGGCTGACGGTCAATTGCAGGCATAAGAAAGCAACACAGAGAAAGTAACGTCAGATGAGGTCATGGTCGTATGTAAGCAGGTGTGTAAATATCGAAACTGTAACCCTGCTACTTCACCCCGGATGTTAAACACAAATACCAGACAGCTCGTGTGGGAACGCGCCCACTCAATCTCGAATTTCGTCGTCTTCGTCGTCAGCCCAGTTCAGTCTTCCTCCATCGGCGGGATAGTCCGAACCAGGCGGCGCAGACGGCTCAGTCGCAGCGGTATATGAGAGGGTGCGAGTGCGCTGCAGCGGCTGTTCGCTACCCTGTTCATTTTTACGTTTTGCGGGGATTGCTCCCAGATCCCGTGATGAACTAATGAGTGCTTCTAATTGGCGAGCAGTTTCCCGCATACCGTCCGAGCGGTCAGCGGAAACAGAGCGTGTAACTGCTGAGGCCTGAGATTCAGCCTCACTGCTGCTCTCGGGAGGGGGACGCATGACCCCCTCCTCCTCCGCCTGCTGTTCTTGGCTCGCCTTCTTGCGCCTATGACGACGCCGGGGGGACTTAGCGTCATCTGCCGGTGGGGGTGGGGCAGGAAGAGCTACCTCCATCTGTTCAACAGTGGCAACATCACTGACCACAGCAAGCGCACTAGGCCCCGCCGGCGGTACTGCCACTACGGGCGTCTGGTCCGAGACAATCTCAATAGGGCTGTCAACAGATGCACTAGGTACCCTTTTCACCTCTCCTGACGGACCCGGAGTCGAGTCGTCAGTTCCCTCAGCGATTCGGTGGGCAGCACCCGCCACTATCTCGGTGAGAAGAGGCACAAGGTTGTCACCTTCAGTGCGTTCCCGCGGCAGTTGCACAGGGCGCCTGCGCGGGCATTCCACGCGTAGATGCTCCGTAGATTGACAGAGGGAGCATGTCTGTGGTTGCCCTATATAGGTAACCTGTGCCCTTGTACTGGCAATATTTAAGTATGACGGTATTTGCTGGCGGAGGTCCATACGAAAACTACGGACTCCGCTGTTGCCCTGGAAACGGTAGGCACTGCCCCATTTTTCATTCGTGATGGTAAGCACCTTGCCATACCGCGACAGGACACGGCCAATTACTTCATTGGGACACTCAGGGGGTAAGTTAAATACCCGCACAGTCCGAATCCCAAAGCCAGATGGCACTATATGCACTGTTCCGACCGTTCCATCGAAGTAGCGGAACGGATGTTGGCCCGCGAGTGCCAGGCCATACTTTTCGTATTTCTCTTGGTCGAGAAATTTCACGAATAACGGGAATAAGACAAAATCCAGTTGAAAGGTGTCGACGTCATTTTCCGGTACTTTCAGTTTCGTACACACAAATACGGGCTCCGCTGTTGCCCTGGAAACGGTAGGCACTGCCCCATTTTTCATTCGTGATGCTAAGCACCTCGCCATAACGCGACAGGACACGGCCGATTACTTCATTGGGACACTCAGGGGGTACGTTAAATACCCGCACAGTCCGAATCCCAAAGCCAGATGGCACTATATGCACTGTTCCGACTGTTCCATCGAAGTAGCGGAACGGATGTTGGCCCGCGAGTGCCAGGCCATACTTTTCGTATTTCTCTTGGTCGAGAAATTTCACGAATAACAGGAATAGGACAAAATCCAGTTGAAGGGTGTCGACGTCATTTTCCGGTACTTTCAGTTTCGTACACACACAGCTGACGTGCACTGACATGACTTCACGAAATCATATTGACTGCAGTGGTGCTTGTTAACTGCTTGTAAAGTTCTGACAGTGAGAGAAATCTACGTATGTGTTGCAAATGCAATTAATACACTATCGGTCAGTTATCATCTTAAGGAATACTAATACTTTTCTTTACGTGTGAGCACTTTAATATGATGTTCTGTTGGGGTTTGTGTGGTACGACACAGTAACACAAATAGCGACATGTTGATCGCCGAGTCACAGGTGTAGCCTACCTCGTGAAGATTGTAGCGTGGTTCTCTGTAGTCGATGTTCTTCTGTATTCGAATTTCGCTCAGCTGTATTAAGATGGCGATGACTGCTCCGTTAATTATCAAAATTAATCACAAAAACTGAAATAAAATTAAGTTGTGGCTCCGGTGTAATGTTCCATAACAGGATACATTACAAATAAAACAAAACTGGTTCGACTAGTGCGGGACGGGATATGTTGGGTTAAAATTGCGAATACGGAATTTTCACATTCAGCAATAACAACTTCCTGGCTGTCCAACTTAATATCAATTCGTCGTTTTATTACTCTCAGTTCAAAATAAGCAATCGGAAGCTTGGTCCTCACAGACTTCTAACACAGTTAAGAACAACCCGATTCGCAGTTCGAAGCGCATGACACAACAGGTCGAATTTCACTCGTCAATCCTTACGATAATAAAATACATAGTCTCTGTCTGTCCTTCAATAACTCACAGATTAGTTTTCTGGGTTGCTTGGAATACGTAACGACACTGTGGCACTCTCCTAGCCTGACTGCTGCAGATTCTATAAGTAAGTTTTACGCCTCTTCGGTATCTTCTTCGCTCTCAGTCGTCTTCTGCCATGATCTTTTAATCTTCTTACCTGTAATTCCTTCTTTCTTCTACTCTTGCTCTTACTCTTCTGCGTCGACTCCAAAATAAATTTCTTTACTCTGCTGCAGTTTTTGCAATCTGCAGCAAAACCAGTGCAGCAGCCATCTTTTGGAATGTTCCATTTTCCACACGCATTTCCTCGCTAATAATGACGTTCTCAGTCTCAAAATTTCTACCTCGGATTTCCTACAAACCTTTTGCTCTATCAGCATTCTAAAACCACTCTTTTCTCCACAATTTAACGAAACTTTTCACCAATTTCCAACACGCTCGCGACCGATCGACTTAACACTTCCACCGTCCTGCTTTGAACTCCTCTTCTTCCAATCTGCTCGTTTCCTTTTTCCAAACTTCGCCTTCCGACCAAAGCGTTCAGAAACACTTCTCTTAACGAAATATAATTGCCTTCTCTACCAATAATTTGATTTATCACAACCGCCTGTTTTAACACTGCTGAGTCCCTCCTTGAACTAATTTGCTCATTAGTTATCTCTCTTGCATTCGTAAAACTTCCACATGGATACCACTTTACTTCTTGAACCGAAGCTTCCACAAACTCATAGACATTATACACAAGAACGATTAAAATACTATTACAATCCAAAAAAACAGGTATTAATTTACATAACGATTTCACATCACATATTCGCATGTACAACGTCACAAAACGACTAAAGGAAATTTAAAAGAAAGGAAAAAAGAAAAATTATATACAGTTTCATAATGTTTCCTGTGAGATTTCATATAAGTGGGGAAGTATGTTACATAAATATCAAAGAGGGCTAAAATATGCCCGTCTCAGTCTTGAGGAGAGTAAGTGGATTACCGAATAAATTATACAGGGTGCTATTTGAAAAAAAAAACGTACTGCTGTTCTTGTCTTTGTAATGAATAATCTTAGAAGGAAAGCAGTGATGCTGCCGACCGCGGTGGCCACGCGCTTCTAGGCGCTGCAGTCCGGAACCACGCTGCTGCTACGGTCGCAGGTTCGAATCCTGCCTCGGGCATGGATGTGTGTGATATCCTTAGGTTAGTTAGGTTTACGTAGTTCTAAGTTCTAGGGGACTTATGACCTCAGATGTTGAGTCCCATAGTACTCAGAGCCATTTGAGCCATTTGAGCCATTTGAGCAGTGATGCAGGGTAATGTCCCCCTAGTAGCTGAACAATATTTGCTTGATACATTTTTAATTTTACTTCTGGACAAATAGTTATTAGCGGTGTCCATCATAAATGGGACACACTGTGTACAGCCATAGACACATCGACAGCAGGCAATGAAAACCTCGTAACCCATTTTGCTGAATTTTACAGGAGAAGCAAAGACGGTCTCTTAAAAATTACATAAAGTGATACAGAAAAAAGTTACTACATTTGAAACTATGTAGTACAAGGCCAGTTATCGTCAGATTAGAGAAATTCATGCACTTTCTAATCTCTCTTTGATAAAAGAGATACTGGTTACTGGAATTAAGAGTTTTCACTGACATACGAGATTTTCATTACTTGCCATCGACATGTTGTACAACTCAGCTATGAAATGTTACTTTCATGTTGTGTTGAAAATTAGGCCTAGAATAGTAATTTGGAAAATAAGATAGTTACACAGTTGCTTACATATCTGACGCACAAGGAGCAGGTCTACTCATAAAGTTTTAATTATCACCTCAAGAATAAAGAAATAAAAAATAAAAAATTCTCGTAATTTTTTGTTTGGTTTTAGGTACCGGGTGGTTATAAGTAAAGTGGCAGTGTACGATATAACAGCGTATGGCACAGAAACTTAATCTGTTACTACGGAACTGATTTACACCGGAAAAAATTACTTTCAGTTTTAGCCAGTAGGTTCAAATCTGGCTCTGTACAGTACGTCGTTGACGTCTTTGGTGCTCACGTTGAACAAACTGTGTAAGCGGCAGTTAATAATAAAATCAAGATTATGTCTTTCTCACTTGTTTGACGCTTTCTGCCCACGTTCCGATCCTCATCCAATACATATGGAAAATTTTCTATATTTTTACTTGCATTCAAAGCAGCAGATTTGCACCTGGTGGCCAAAACTAGAACTTATTTTTTTCCTGTGTAAATCGGTTCCGTATTAACACATTAGGATAATCTACCCAGAATTCGCTGCCACAATGAAACTCTGTGAACAGCTGCACTTTCAATTGTAGCCACCCGTACATGTGTGCAGTCCAGGTACACACTGAAATGCCGGCGCCGAGTGCCTTATCATGCCACTACAGGAAGCAGACCAAAATATGGGTGCCTATGGAGAAGGTGGAGAAGGGCTGAGACATTTTATTTTCTTCAGCTAGCTGCGCGCTACGGTACTTAGTGGCGCCAGGATTACAACGTGTACCAGCAATGCAGACATGTACTTTTCTTTTAAATCATCGGTCTTCTGACTGGTTTGATGCGGCCAAACACGAATCCCTCTCATGTGCCAACCTCTTCATCTCAGAGTAGCACTTGCAATCTCTGTCTTCAGTTCTTTGCTAAGCGTATTTAAGTCTCTGTTTTCCTCAACAGATTTTATCCTCTACAGCTCCATCTATTACTATGTAAATTATTCCTTGATGTTTTTTAACAGATGTCCTGCTATTCTGTCCCTTCTTCTTATCAGTATTTTCCATACATTCCTTTCCTTGCCGTCTCTACGGGGAACCTCTTCATTATCTTACCTGTCCACCTAAATTTCAACATTCTTCTGTAGCAACACGTCTCAAATTCTTCGATTCCCTTTTGTTATGATTTTCCCACAGTTCATCTCTCACTATCATACAATGCTGTGCTCCGAACGTACATTCTCAGAAATTTCTTCTTCAAATTAACACCCACGTTTGATATTAGCAGACTTCTCTTGCCCAGGAACGCCCTTTCTGCCGGTGCTAATCTGCCTGCAGAATTCCTTAATTTCATCTACTTCGTGATCACCAATCCTGATGCTAAGTTTCTCGCTGTCCTCATTTCTTCTACGTCTCATTACTTTCGTCCTTCTTCGATTTACTCTCTCATTCTCTGTCCTCATCAGACTGTTCATAGCATTCAGCAGATCCTGTAATTCTTCTTCACTTTCACGGAGGATGGCAACGTTTTATCAGTGAATCGTATCATTGATATCCTTTCACCCTGAATTTGAATTCCACTCCTGAACCTTTCTTTTATTTCCATCATTCCTTCTTCCAAGTACAGACGGAACAGTAGCGGCGAAAGGCTACATCCCTGTCTTACACCAGTTTTAATCCGAGGACTTCGTTCATGATCTTCCTCTCTTACTGTTCCCGTCTGCAGTTTGTGGTCTCGCGGTCGCATTCTCGCTTCCCGAGCATGGAGTCCCGCGTTCGATTCCCGGCGGGGTCAGGGATTTCCTCCTGCCTCGGGATCACTGGGTGTTTGTGTTGTCCTCATCATTTCATCATCACTCATGAAAGCTCCGAGACTGGACGGAGGTTGGGAATTTGTACTAGCGCTAATAACCACGCAGTTGAGCGCCCCACAAACCAAACATCACCATCTTATTGTTCCCTCTTGATTCTAGTACATTTTGTATATCGCCCGTCTTTCCCTATACCTTACCCCTAGTTTTCCTCAGAATTTCGAACATCTTGCACCATTTGACACAGCTGAATGCTTTTTCCAGGTCGACAAATCCTTTGAACGTGTCTTGATTTTTCTTTATCTTGGCTTCCATTATCAACTGCAACGTCAGAATTGCCTCTCTGGTGCCTTTCTCTTTACAAGAGCCAAACTGTGCAACTTGTACCTACAAACAAACAAAAATTACTGAAATTTATTTTTTCGATGTGATAATTAAGACCTTGTGTGTGCCCCTGGTAATGCTACAGGGTGTTTCAAAAATGATCGGTATATTTGAAACGGCAATAAAAACTAAACGAGCAGCGATAGAAATACACCGTTTGTTGCAATATGCTTGGGACAACAGTACATTTTCAGGCAGACAAACTTTCGAAATTACAGTAGTTACAATTTTCAACAACAGATGGCGCTGCGGTCTGGGAAACTCTATAGTACGATATTTTCCACATATCCACCATGCGTAGCAATAATATGGCGTAGTCTCTGAATGAAATTACCCGAAACCTTTGACAACGTGTCTGGCGGAATGGCTTCACATGCAGATGAGATGTACTGCTTCAGCTGTTCCATTGTTTCTGGATTCTGGCGGTACACCTGGTCTTTCAAGTGTCCCCACAGAAAGAAGTCACAGGGGTTCATGTCTGGCGAATAGGGAGGCCAATCCACGCCGCCTCCTGTATGTTTCGGATAGCCCAAAGCAATCACACGATCATCGAAATATTCATTCAGGAAATTAAAGACGTCGGCCGTGCGATGTGGCCGGGCACCATCTAGCATAAACCACGAGGTGTTCGCAGTGTCGTCTAAGGCAGTTTGTACCGCCACAAATTCACGAAGAATGTCCAGATAGCGTGATGCAGTAATCGTTTCGGATCTGAAAAATGGGCCAATGATTCCTTTGGAAGAAATGGCGGCCCAGACCAGTACTTTTTGAGGATGCAGGGACGATGGGACTGCAACATGGGGCTTTTCGGTTCCCCATACGCACCAGTTCTGTTTATTGACGAAGCCGTCCAGGTAAAAATAAGCTTCGTCAGTAAACCAAATGCTGCCCACATGCATATCGCCGTCATCAATCCTGTGCACTATGTCGTTAGCGAATGTCTCTCGTGCAGCAATGGTAGCGGCGCTGAGGGGTTGCCGCGTTTGAATTTTGTATGGATAGAGGTGTAAACTCTGGCGCATGAGACGATACGTGGACGTTGGCGTCATTTGGACCGCAGCTGCAACACGGCGAACGGAAACCCGAGGCCGCTGTTGGATCACCTGATGCACTAGCTGCACGTTGCCCTCTGTGGTTGCCGTACGTGGTCGCCCTACCTTTCCAGCACGTTCATCCGTCACGTTCCCAGTCCGTTGAAATTTTTCAAACAGATCCTTTATTGTATCGCTTTTCGGTCCTTTGGTTACATTAAATCTCCGTTGAAAACTTCGTCTTGTTGCAACAACACTGTGTTCTAGGCGGTGGAATTCCAACACCAGAAAAATCCTCTGTTCTAAGGAATAAACCATGTTGTCTACAGCACACTTGCACGTTGTGAACAGCACACGCTTACAGCAGAAAGACGACGTACAGCATGGCGCACCCACAGACTGCGTTGTCTTCTATATCTTTCACATCACTTGCAGCGCCATCTGTTGTTGAAAATTGTAACTACTGTAATTTCGAAAGTTTGTCAGCCTGAAAATGTACTGTTGTTCCAAGCATATTGCAACAAACGGTGTATTTCTATCGCTGCTCGTTTAGTTTTTATTGCCGTTTCAAATATACCGGTCATTTTTGAAACACCCTGTATATACAGTGTGTAGAACTCATTACGCAGCCCGCCAGCCTGAACGTGTCCCTGTCGTACTGTTGCAGCGAGCATCCCCAAGTGCGGCGGCTGCCAGCAGCTCATCCTGGACAGGTTCATCCTGAAGGTGCTGGACCGCACGTGGCACGCCAAGTGCCTCAAGTGCAGCGAGTGCAGCGGACAGCTGAGCGACAAGTGCTTCGCGCGCAACGGCCAGGTCTTCTGCAAGGAGGACTTCTTCAAGTGAGTACCCGCGAGGCCTGCGTCTGCCTGCAAGCACGCTTCAGTGCTAGCCTTAGAAAATTACACAACCAGTAGTCCGTGTTCTTCACAGTTAATTCCGCCACAAGCCAGAAATCTGAATCGATCTCGGCCATAGCATTCATGGTGCATCCAAATAATTTCCTTGCCTATTACAATTTCACGTACCATGGTATAACTTGCAATGGAAAACGAAGCAGTTCTTCCTCGTGTAAAATAGATTTTCATCAAAGCATCACTATTCAATAATTCAGGATGGGCAAATAAAAGTGACCCGGAGAACAGTGTTTCAGGGTACAAAGAAACACAGCAGAGGAAAGGAAATACAGTGCTAACCCACTGCAGAAGATGTTGAAAGTGACCACCATTCATTTCCTGGCACTTTTGGACACTGGTCAACAAGTTGCTGTAGGTGGGTCGAAAGTGGACTCCTGAAACTGCTGCAGTCTCAACCCAATTGTTCTGCTGCAGTTATCGAAGGCTATGGGGGTTGTTGCAATACACTGTACACTTGAGAGCTTCCCACACTGCGGCAGATGTTGAAAGTAACCACCATTCATTTCCTTGCACTTTTGGGCACTGATCAGACAAGTTGCTGTAGGTAGGTCGAAACTGGACTCCTGAAACTGCTGCAGTCTCAACCCAAATGTTCTGCTGCAGTTATCGAAGGCTATGGGGGCTGGTGCAATACACTGTACATTTGAGGGCTTTCCACACTGCAGCAGGTGTTGAAAGTGACCATCATTCATTTCCTGGCACTTTTGGCCACTGATCAGCAAGTTGCTATAGGTGGGTCGAAACTGGACTCCTGAAACTGCTGCAGTCTCAACCCCAATGTTCTACAGCAGTTAACGGAGGCTATGGGAGTTGTTGCAAAACACTATACACTTGAGGGCTTTCCACACTGCAGCAGGTGTTGAAAGTGACCACCATTCATTTCCTGGCACTTTTGGACACTGGTCAACAAGTTGCTGTAGGTGGGTCGAAAGTGGACTCCTGAAACTGCTGCAGTCTCAACCCAAATGTTCTGCTGCAGTTATCGAAGGCTATGGGGGTTGTTGCAATACACTGTACACTTGAGAGCTTCCCACACTGCAGCAGATGTTGAAAGTAACCACCATTCATTTCCTGGCACTTTTGTGCACTGATCAGACAAGTTGCTGTAGGTAGGTCGAAACTGGACTCCTGAAACTGCTGCAGTCTCAACCCCAATGTTCTGCTGCAGTTATCGAAGGCTATGGGGGTTGTTGCAATACACTGTACATTTGAGGGCTTTCCACACTGCAGCAGGTGTTGAAAGTGACCACCATTCATTTCCTGGCACTTTTGGGCACTGATCAGCAAGTTGCTGAAGGTGGGTCGAAATTGGACTCCTGAAACTGCCGTAGTCTCAACCCAAATATTCTGCTGCAGTTCTGGAAGACTATGGGCGTTGTTGCAGTACACTTTACACTTGAGGGCTTCCCACACAAAGTAATCGCATCCTGGTCGATCACATGACCTGGATGGCCAGCTAGGGCCGCGACCAGACTGTAACAACTCTGCTAGGCATGACGATTTATAAATGTGCTCCAAAATTCGCCCAGCTGTATGGGCAGTTGTTCCATCCTATTGGAAGTTGTGTAGATCTTTACCTCCTCCGTTAATGCTGCCACGTACGGTTTCAAAATATTGGCAATGTAACGCGTCAAAGTCAGGGCCTCATGACAGAAGATGGGACCAATAATGCGGCGCGTAGACACTACATACCAAACCCGACCTATCTGATTACCCAGTGGTGTTTCCTGGAAGTTATGCGGATTCTCCGCTGCCCAGAACCTGTGATTCCATGTGTGGAAATAATCACTCAGGTGGAACCAGGCTTCGTCAGAAACAAAGAACAGAGCCGTGTCCAAGCCATTCATGGTTACCTCAGTGAACAGCCAGGAGCATCTGATGGTTTTAATGCATGATCAACAGGCACTCGGTAGGGACGCATCTGCTGGTCGAGGTGGAGTATTTGTCCGGCGTTATCGACGTGATACGCCGGTCTCTTGCGGCAAGCGTCAGGTTCATTTGATACGACTCCGAAGCATTTTCTGGTGTGCGGGTACGTTGCGGAATGTTTCTTGACTTCTTGGAAACTGCTCCTGTCTGACGCCGTTTTCGGATTAAGCGTTGCATGGCACTCTGAGAGCATTAAACTTCTCAACAAACAACTGACCGTTTCCACGACTTTGCTGTCTTGTAACTTTCCATAACGAACAGTCGCTGCTCCACTATGAGTACCATCGCCCCTTTTGCACTGCTCCACTCACACTGACAACAGCCCGCACTACGCTCTGAACCGGTGTGGATCACGTGGCGGGCGAAAACGGGGGGCCGGCCGATGTGGCCGAGCGGTTCTAGGCGCTTCAGTCTGGAACAGCGCGACCGCTACGGTCGCAGGTTCGAATCCTGCCTCGGGCATGGATGTGTGTGATGTCCTTAGGTTAGTTAGGTTTAAGTAGTTCTAAGTTCTAGGGGACTGATGACCTCAGATGTTAAGTCCCATAGTGCTCAGAGCCATTTGAACCATTTTTCGAAAACGTGGTGTGCGTATTAGGTGGTGAGGTTATATGCAAACCTTCATGTCCAATCGTATCCACTTGTCCGGAACACTTTTATTTGCCCCACCCTGCATAAATAATTCATTCATTTAACGACGAAGGAAACTTCGCATTTTTATTTAATTACCAGCTAATATTTATTTTACTTCGTCATAGCTGTTTCATTATTATATGCTAATCAGCCATGAGCAATGAACAGAGTTCTTGGAGTCAATCAGTGCGTAAAAACATACACAATACAGGTGAAATCTATAGTGACCTTCGAGGGAGCTAAAATAAAATGTAAATGTCGTGTGGCTTGGGCCTCCCGTCAGCTAGACCGTTTGCCGGGTGCAAGTCTTTCGATTTGATGCCACTTTGGCGACTTATGCGTCGATGGGAATGAAATGATGATGATTAGGACAACACAACACCCAGCCGACCCAGCCGGGAATCGAACCCGGACCCTTAGGATTTACATCCTGTCGCGCTGACCACTGAGCTACCGGGGCGGACTCGACGGGGGCTTGAAATGTGTTAATCAGTCGTAAGTTGCAATTCGCTTTCGCTAAAACAACGAAAATTGGCATACAGACAAATATACCCAACAAAGCTTTAACAGAAGTCCGCACCATTATAGTGGCTGGAACTACAGGGATTGGATAAAAATATGGAAACACCGCTAGAAATGCGTGCTCGAAAATAAATGCAAAATCCAGCCAAATCTGCCGGTTGCGCTGTCGTATTTGACCACGAACGGCGCCTGTGAAATGTCCTCAATGAGTCTCAAGTGTCAGCCGTGGCCAGAACAGTGTTCTGTGTAGTGCTGAGTGAATATGTCAAACCTGACTGAATCCGAACGTGTGCAGATTGTTGGTGCTTCCTAACCAAGGGAGCCGATGTGTTTGGTGCTTCAAGATTCACCTTGTGGGCGTTTTATACCGCATACTGGAAAGGCGGGGAAAACATCATCAGCTGAATCAAAACGTGGACGAAAGTATGTACTTAGTGATCGTGACCCACGGTCACTGAAGAAGACCGAGACGAAAAATAAGAGGACGGCAGCTGCAAAAATCACTGCAGAACTGGTGTCAGCAGCAAAACAACACGAAGGGAGCTTAAGCAGCGAACTACAGGGCAAGATTGAATACAAAGCTACACATTAGTGATGAGAATGTCCGTTACAGGAAAATGTGGTGCCGAAGCTGTAAAACATAGACAATGGAGCAATGGTAGAATGTCGTTTTGTCGGATGAGTCTTGTTCCACAATGTTTCCAACTTCTGGCCGCGTTTACGTCCCAGGAGTGAAATATGGCGGAGGTTCGGTGACGGTTTGAGCAGCCCCATTGCCGTACTCCATGGGTCGCATGGCTACTCGGCAAGTTCGTATTACTGCCAAGGATTATGTGACCAGTTTAGCTCATCAAATCCATCCCATGGCACAACGTTTGTTCCCTAACGGCGATGCTGTGTTCCAAGGTGACAGGACCCCCGCTCACACAACTCCCGTCTTCCAGGACTGGTTTTATGAGCATGAAGCCGAACTGTCGTATCTTCGCTGGCCACCACAGTAATCAGATCTCAGTATTACTGAGTCTTTGTAGCCTGGAGAGAAAGGTGCGTGATAGTATGCACCTTCATCATCGTTGCCTGAACGTGGCAGTATGCGCAGGAAAAATGGTACACGATTCCCTTGAAAACCACACAGGGTCTTCTTTTATCAATCCCAAGACGAAACGAAGCTGTTTTGAAAGCCAATGGCTTCCTGCACCGTATGTTTTGTGTATTTGGTGTTTACATATGTTTCTCCAACCGCTGCATGTAATACTGCATTTGTAGCATGGTTATGTGTCGTGTATAGGAGCAGCTCGCAAAACGTAATACAAATTACTGGCACGTTTAAGCTCTGACGCAGAAATCACTGTTTTTTTAGGTGGCAAATAAATGGTTGGCTCGGAGTTAGGCAGCTGACATCATTCACATGCTTATCCTGGTATTTAGCGACTGTAATGATACACCTAGAGAGCCGGTCGGTGCGGCCGAGCGGTTCTAGGCGCTACAGACTGGAACCGCGCGACCGCTACGGTCGCAGGTTCGAATCCTGCCTCTGCATGGATGTATGTGATGTCCTTAGGTTAGTTAAGTTTAAGTAGTTCTAAGTTCTAGGGGACTGAGGACCTCAGATGTTAAGTCTCATAGTGCTCAGAGCCATTTGAACCATTTTTTTGATACACCTAGTGACGAAATGTCTCCAACTTTAACTAACACCGCAGCATACTGACACTCTACTTCGCTACTGTGCACAATAGAAAAATAGTGAGGGAAGTGGAGCACTTGTTTGTATTACGAGTGCGTGCTGAAAAGTAACGGTTCCGAATTATTTGTATGAAACGCTTACAGCTTTTTAAATGAAACAAACTTTGTGTATTGTGTGTGTATTGAACCGGAGACCTAGAAACGATGGAGAGGTTTCGTGCAGTCGTAGCCCTCAGTGGTTCACAACCCCACAACAGGTCACAGCAGTCCACCCATCGCACCGCCGCCCCACCCCGAACCCAGGGTTATTGTGCGGTTCGGCCCCTAGTGGAAGCCCCCACCCCCACCCCCTACACCCCCCGGAACGTCTCATACCAGACGAGTGTAACCCCAAAGTTTGCGAGGTAGAGTAATCATGGTGTACGCGTACGTGGAAACAGTGTTTGCGCAGCAATCGAAACAAACTTTAGTAACATTATACATTTGTTTTTCATATCTATATATCTATTTCTCAACAATGTCACCGTGGCGACGAAAACTTTTCTCCCAACGAGAGACCAGTTTGTTGACATCGTCAGTCCAGAATATTTTACTTTCTTGGCGGAGCCTTATCCTCACCCCTGCTTGCACTGCTTCGTCGCTATCATAGTAAAATCCTCGAAGGTGTTCTTCAGATTTTGGAAACAGTTGAAAATCGGATGGAGCCAAGTCAGTACAGTATGACGGATGATGGATGACAGTGAACCCAAGGCGTCGAATCGCTGCAGTCGTCACAGCTCTTGCGTGTGGTCTGACACTGCCCTGCTGACTGAGAACGTGCTCCATGTGCGGACGAACTCTTAGCAACTGGATTACAGCACGCTGTTTCTCACGCACTAACATTGTTACGGTGCGCACCGCAATGTTACACACAACTATTCGGAGCCCAGTTGTGGCGCAGTGCTGCAAATATGTAAACATGAAGAATACAGATGAAGAATGTTAATAACGTGTGTTTTATTTAAAAAGCTTTAACCGTTATCGCATAAAAAGTATGGAGGCGTTACTCTTCAGCACTCCCTTGTAATTTCTTAGCTACCGAAACCTGTCGCCTGGGGACAGGGAGATTATTTTGGGAATCAGTTAACACGACAAGTGCCTCCTTTCCCGCCTCATTTTTTTCTCTTCTTCCTAGCAGCAGCGAAGCCGCCTATCAGGATACTGCAATGGTAGTTCAGACAGCAGGCATTTCATCACTATGTGAATCACAGGTTGGGGAATATTACACTTTCTAAATGCCAGGATAAGTAAAGAAAACAAAGGTTGTATGGTGGAGTAGACATGCATCTCACGTACGGTGAGGTGAGTGCGTCAATTACGCGTCTTTGGTGGGTGCATTGTCCTTCGTTCACATGATATAACCATATAAACTTGTTGTATCTGAAACACTCTCAGTACAACTCCAGTCTCCTAAATTTACTGTTTTCTTTTTTGTCTACACTACCACGATCTAATGAGACCGGGCGAGGTGGTGCGTGGTCAGACACTGGGCTTTCATTAGTGAGGGCTGCTGTTGAAATCCCATACCCATCGCCCATGATTAGATTTTCCGTCTTCCACTCTTTCTCTTCTATAGCCTTCATATAGTCTAGAAGGGGTCCGCTTTTTGAATATTTGGGAAACTTATTTCATTATTTTGCTTTGTGATGCAGTAGTCGTCAAGGTGATCAAAGGGAGGGAAGTCGTATTCGCCATTTGTCCGTGAAACGTGTAAACTTTGTTCTGTGTGTGATCGTATTTTAACTGTTTGTGTATCATATTCTGTTAGGTGTAATAAGGGGATCAGCCCAGCATTTATCTGGACGAAGATGTGAAACTGCCTAAAAACCACATTCATGCTTTCCGGTGCACCAGCCAACGGTCGTTAATCCGCCGCGCTCATTCGAACCCAGTTTGGTTCAACTCCCTGTTCGCAAGATAGAGCGCTGCGCGTAACGCGATACGAACAGGTCCAGTTTTCTGTTTTCCACGATTTTCCCAAAAGGCTTAAGGCGAATGCCGGGTTGGTTCCATTGAAAGAACACGGCAGATTTCCTTCCGCATCCTCCTTCCCCAGTCCTTGCCTGAGCTCCGTCGGAAATGTCCTCGACATCCACAGAACGTTCAACTCCTATCTTATTTTTCGTCTAATAATAGAATAATCAATTTGAAGCACTTGGTCGGTTGCTTGCATTTCCAGGGCTCTATCAGAGATTTGTCTCAGAAGTAATACAAGGAACTCGTATTTGGGAATTTGGGAATACGACGATTCCAATCCTCGACCGACTATCCAGATTTAGATTTCCCATGGTTTTCATAAAACGCTTAATGCAAATGCTGAAGTGGTTTCTTTGAGAGAGACACAGCTTATTACCCTCACCAACCTGAACGTGCACTCCGTCTCTAATGACCTCATCATCGACAGGAAGTAAATCCATAATCTTTCCCTCTTTTTCAAAATGTGGTTATCCTAATGAGCTTAACCTACTTTATCACGTGACCTAAACATTGTTTCTGGTTATACGTTCTTTATTTCGCAGGCGTCCAGAAGTAATTTGTCGAGGAGATACCAGAAAGGTGATGCATTTTAGCCAATAAAGCACACCGAACTCACAATGGCATTTTTTATGCAGTACCGAATGCGAAGAACAGGCCTGACTGACTTTATCTAAAGCCCACTTTTCAGTTACCGACAGCATACAACACCATGTACTGGTGAAAATGTTCCAATAAACGCTCCATTATCGAAAAATTCCAAAGACGCAAGTACACTACTGGCCATTAAAATTGCTACACCACGAAGATGATGTGCTACAGTCGCGAAATTTAACCGACAGGAAGAAGATGCTGTGATATGCAAATGATTAGCTTTTCAGAGCATTCACACAAGGTTGGCGCCGGTCGCGACCCTACAACGTGCTGACATGAGGAACGTTTCCAACCAATTTCTCACACACAAACAGTAGTTGACCGGCGTTGCCTGGTGAAACGTTGTTTTGCTGCCTCGTGCAGGGAGGAGAAATGCGTACCATCACGTTTCTGACTTAGATAGAGGTCGGATTGTAGCCTATCGCGATTGCGGTTTACCGTATCGCGACATTGCTGCTCGCGTTGGTCGAGATCCAATGACTGTTAGCAGAATAAGGAATCGGTGGGTTCAAGAGGGTAATACGGAACGCCGTGCTGGATCCCAACGGCCTCGTATCACTAGCAGTCGAGACGACAGGCATCTTATCCGCATGGCTGTAACGGATCGTGCAACCACGTCTCGATCCCTGAGTCAACAGATAATCAGTTTGAAGCACTTGGTCGGTTGCTTGCATTTCCAGGGCTCTATCAGAGATTTGTCTCAGAAGTAATACAATGAACTCGTATTTGGGAATTTGGGAATACGACGATTCCAATCCTCGACCGACTATCCAGATTTAGGTTTCCCGTGGTTTTCCTAAAACGCTTAATGCAAATGCTGAAGTGGTTTCTTTGAGAGAGACACAGCTTATTACCCTCACCAACCTGAACGTGCACTCCGTCTCTAATGACCTCATCATCGACAGGAAGTAAATCCATAATCTTTCCCTCTTTTTCAAAATGTGGTTATCCTAATGAGCTTAACCTACTTTATCACGTGACCTAAACATTGTTTCTGGTTATACGTTCCTTATTTCGCAGGCATTCAGAAGTAATTTGTCGAGGAGATACCAGAAAGATGATGCATTGTAGCCAATAAAGCACACCGAACTCACAATGGCATTTTTTATGCAGTACCGAATGCGAAGAACCTTTGCAAGACAACAACCATCTGCACGAACAGTTCGACGACGTTTGCAGCAGCATGGACTATCAGCTCGGAGACCATGACTGCGGTTACCCTTGACGCTGCATCACAGACAGGAGCGCCTGTGATGGTGTACTCAACGACGAACCTGGGTGCACGAATGGCAAAACGTCATTTTTTCGGGTGAATCCAGGTTCTGTTTACAGCATCATGATGGTCGCATCCGTGTTTGGCGACATTGCGGTGAACGCACATTGGAAGCGTGTATTCGTCATCGCCATACTGGCGTATCACCCGGCGTTATGGTATTGGGCGCCATTTGTTACACGTCTCGGTCACCTCTTGTCTGCATTGACGGCAATTTGAACAGTGGACGTTGCATTTCAGATGTGTTACGACCCGTGGCTCTACCCTTCATTCGATCCCTGCGAAACCCTACATTTCAGCAGGATTATGCACGACCGCATGTTGCAGGTCCTGTACGGGCCTTTCTGGATACAGAAAATGTTCGACTGCTGCCCTGGCCACCACATTCTCCAGCTCTCTCACCAATTGAAAACGTCTGGTCAATGGTGGCCGAGCAACTGGCTCGTCACAATACACTAGCCACTACTCTTGATCAACTGTAGTATCGTGTTGAAGCTGCATGGGCAGCTGTACCTGTACACGCCATCCAAGCTCTGTTTGACTTAATGCCCAGGCGTATCAAGGCCGTTATTACGGCCAGAGGTGGTTGTTCTGGGTACTGATTTCTCAGGATCTATGCACCCAAATTGCGTGAAAATGTAATCACATGTCAATTCTAGTATAATATTTTTGTCCAATGAATACCCGTTTATCATCTGCATTTCTTCTTGGTGTAGCATTTTTAATGGCCAGTAGTGTAGATTGTATGAGAACTACGAGGACGTACTGAAAAGTAATTCCTCCGAATTTCTTATGAACAAATTCTTAGAACTTTTTAAATAAAACAAACGTTATTAATAGTCTATATCGTTATTGTTGATTTAAAAATATTTGCAGCTCCTGCTATAGAGAACTATGTCGGAAGGTGAGAAGCAGCGTGATGCAACCGATTTCGAGTTCGAAGCGTTCGTCCATACATGGACCATCCTCTCCTTGAACGCTGTGACGTCCGCAACAATCCGACGCCATGTGTTCACTGTCACCGACCATCCTCCATACAGACCTGAGTTGGGCCCGTCCGATTCTCATCTGTTCCCAAACTTAAGGTACACCTGCGGGAGCTTCACTTTGTAGTGATGATGCGGTGCAAGCAGAGGTGACGTCGTGGCTCCTCCAACAAGGTCAAACATTCTACAGTGACTATAACCAAACTGCTCTCTCGCTGAGAGAAATGTGTTCGGCGTCATGGTGACTACGCTGGGAAATAAATATGTATGCATAAAGAATAAAGGTGTAGAATGGTAATAACGTTTGTTTTACTCAAATTAAAAAATACGGAGGCATCACTTTTCCTCGCGCCCTCGTATTTATAATAGTGACATGGCTATTCCCAATTTTTTTAAAACTTATTTAAAATTGGGATGCGGGCAAAACCTGTGTTCACAAATGGGAGTACGTCGTCCATCACTCGCCCACCATCCAGCTAGCCAACCTGTTACAGAGTATCATCTGTACCAAATTTCATCGAAATCCATGATACGCGACTGTCCCACATCCTTCTTACTCACCGACATTCCAAACAAGTGTCCATATTTGGGATGAATTTGAAGCCGGAAGTACCGTTTACGAGGTGCCTATTCCTAATAATAATAGTGAGACTCCTTATGCGATCATGCCAAAAATTTTATTGAATCACTAAGCAAGAAGAATAAGCAGCGAGGTTATCGGTCTCATCGGATTAGGGAAGAACGGGGAAGGAAATCGGCCGTGCTCTTTCAAAGGAACCATCCCGGCATTTGCCTGGAGGAAATTTAGGGAAATCACGGAAAACCTAAATCAGGATGGCCGGACCCGGGATTTAACCGTCGTCCTCCTGAATGTGAGTCCAGTGTGCTATCCACTGCGCCACCTCGCTCGATCAGTTCAAGTGTACAGTGTATTCTACACACTGATGAATGTTCCAAAAGTATTGAACTCTATGAAGAAGAACGATTCGGACCAAAAGCGGCTAGTAGTGCGAGAGTTTGAGGGCACAGTTCATGCAGAAGAGGAATTTACAGGGAGAATTATTTGGTCTGTCGAGATGCAAGCAAACTGAACGTTATACCAAATCACCAATACCATGTGTCTTGGTTGAATCCTCATGTTGGTGTAGGTAAGGAAGTGAACCTGCCGCGGTTAATGTGTCTCCATCGTATGATCTGGTAATTGAGGTGTGTCTGTGTGCTTCAACGTCGGTCCTTCCTCCCGTTTGAGAGCTGTTTAAAGATTTGCTATCTGCATTAAGACAGTGTTCGACTGCAGTAACAAAGTACTTGTCATTCTTGCATGACACTTCACTTGGACAAATAAAGGTGAAGAGACGCTACTGAATTCCTGTTACGCTCTCAAAGACTGACATTTCTCTGTATCCACGACTGGAGGACCTGAAAGATGAAACTAAAAATGCCAGCTACAGGGAAGATGCTACGTGAGAACATCGAAGGGTTGTGTGTAGCCATCATACATCTTACACGTAGTGCCTGACGAAAAAAGTGAAGTATTGTGAACGGCTGAAAAGGTATGCGGTCTTATTTTCGTGATAACAAAATCGGGTCAGAATTACGAAGAACTTGATAGTATGAACCTAATTTTCAGTGCGACATTGCACATCCTGGCCTGTATATATGCACCGATTCGAACAGGAAGGATATCATAAGACCGCTGTATCCTCTCCTGAGGCAAATTAGTCCACAGCTGTTGTAACCGTCCTTGATGTCGTGGATAATGGTACTGGGATGAAACTGACGTGCACGCTGGTCCAAGTCATGTTGTATCGAGGACAGATCTGATGATCTTGCTGGCCACTGGAGTACCTCAACACCAAGCAGACAGCTAATAGAAACAACTGCCATACATGGACGAATATTGTCCAGTAGAAAAATGGCATTGCAGTACTGTTGTAAGAGTGGTAACACTTGAGGACGCAGTATGGGGATGACGTTCTGTTGTGACGTCAGAGATCACTCAGTTATTTCCAGCTGTGATGTGAAGTTATACCCAATGTCTCTCCACACCACACCCCCAGGAGTACCACCGCTGCGCCCCTCCAAAACATTGGAAGAATGGGACCTCTCCCCAGGTCGCACCCATACCCACCAAAGATGGTCACTCAAGGTGTTGCAAAACCACGATTCATCGCTAAGTGCAATGTGACACAATTCATCAGCATTCGTTGCTTTCCAGTCACTAGACCGTTCCAAATGCAGCAATTTGTGTTGTGACGTTAAAGGCAGCCTACACATGCGACGATAATTTTCTAGTTCGGCTGCTGCTGTTGCTGCAATGATGTAGGATGACACTAAATGATGGAGGGAGTTCGTTACCTATTTTCGGATGACAAGCGCAGATGTAAAGGGGTTACGATGTCCTTGGTGCACAATATAGTGATGCTCCCTTGTGGTGGACAGACATGACCGACTGGAGGCTTGATAAAGAGTATGTCTGCCTTCACGTTCCCATGCAGTTCAACATCGGGCCACTGTCATATCAGAATTCCCCAGAAATGTGGATATTGCACGATTCGACCATCCAGCAATTTCACTGTCAAGTGCTGGTAACGCTGTCTCATAGGAGAACGCGGCGTCTCTATGTTTTTCACATTCATCACTCAGCACCCCTTATACAAGATGTCCCAGAAGGAAAGGTCAGTATTCAGAGATATGACAGGAACGACCATTCGAAGTAAGAAAGTTTATTAAAAATGGATTCTAAAGCGCATCCTGAAGAGCTACGTGCACTTCTTGATCTTCGGTACTGTGAAAAAAATTTCTTCTATTCCAAGCTCTTTGCTTTCCATATTTTGGGAGGACGAAAATAAGAAGTAACTGTCCAGTAAACATGGGCTCTAAAATCCATACCTTAGCTAGAGATGTGTTTCATAGTAGCCAAGATGAACAAGTGCTCATAGTTTTTAAGGTAAATACTTCAGAGCTCATGTATATTGGCCATTTTTTTCTTGTGTTGGTCTACACTACCTATTCCCAAAATATGTATAGGAAAGAGCTTGCAACCAGGCCGGATAGCACCACTAAACACGAACAACGCTAATGCATTCATGTTGCGTTACACCGTGCACAGAGGTTTGTAGCTCTAATTATTTATAGCTCCGCTAGTGTACACGTGTACGAAGCTGCATTGAAGTTCGACCGTGTCTTCTGGGTGATTCACTTTTTTGTGAGGCACTATATATAATGAAAACATTGACATTTCGGAAATAATGCTAGATGAGGTGTATGATGCCAGCCGAAGTAGGAAGAAAGGAAAGGACCACGGAGAGTACGACAAATAATAAATATTCAAAAGAAGTGCTGCAAAAGAAACTTCCAAAATTGTTTATAGAAATCTGCGAAGGACGGCAGTTCCCCAAATTCAGTTATTCTTCTTCACAAGGAAGGAGAAAGGTAAACCAGAACAACTACAGAGCTGTAAACATCATCTCTGTAAGGTGTGCAATATTAACTTAAATTATTACCCGATTTATAGAAAAAAAACATTAGATTATAATTAATCAAGGAACAAGTTGACTTTACAAGTGCCTGTAGCATCATGGATCATTGTGCAGCCGCCAATGATGTTTCGGAATGGGGCAGTGACTATGAGGTACTAATTTTTCTGGGACTATTGGATATTGGGAAATACCTTCACTGCTGGCCGCTGTGGCCGAGCGGTCCTAGGCGCTTCAGTCCGGAACCGCGCTGCTGCTACGGTCGCAGGTTTGAATCCTGCCTCTGGCATGGATGTCCTTAGGTTAGTTGGATTCAAGTAGTTCTAAGTCCAGGGGACTGATGACCTCAGATGTTAAGTCCCATAGTGCTTAGAGCCATTTGAGCCAAATACTTTCACTCAGAATCAACGAAATCATTACTAACTGAACAAGCAGGGACTGTCACAGCCTGAGAAAATATACCGCACGGTTTGTACGTATGCACATTTTCTATTCGACTACGTCAGGAGAAATTCAGAATTGAAACAGAAGTCGGGCGAGGAGATTAAATTTCACGAAAAGTAATGCATATCTACCCGAGAAACAAAGTAAGAACATGCATAAATATTTTGTTGTACAGGGTGTCGTAAAATAGGTGTTAGAAAGTACCTGTCTAGTACAACATAACATGGGATGATTGGTCCTTGTTATCATATACATGCTGTAGCAGACAACCAGAAATCTGATACACAAGATCTTGAAAGTGTTTTCCTTCTGCAGCAGTGAGTGCGTAGAGCTTTGAAGGGAATTGACTGATGACTTTTTGAAGACATTATTTTAGACTGCAGTAATCTCTCTGAAAATTACAGTATCAACATCTTGACGTGTTGTAGATACGGCCTTAAAGACTCTGTCCTTCAGATAACTCATTACAAGTAATCACACGAGTTGAGGTCTGGGCTACAGGGGGGGGGGGGGGGGGGGCATTCCACGATCTCCAGTAAATGATACAATGTCCAGGGCAAAGATCTGACCTTTGAACATCTCCTGACAGGTATCGAAGACGTTCGCAGTATGGTGTATATATGCTCTACACTGCATAAAAAAATTAGTTTCTGAGCATTCGGCCGTGTCCTGCAGCCGGTGCAAATTCATGTCCCAGTATAAATGTCTGTATTTGTCCGCTGTGACAAGTCCCTCAACAAAAATGGGTCCATCAATGGTTCAAAATGGTTTAAATGGCTCTCAGCACTATGGGACTTAACATCTATGGTCATCAGTCCCCTAGAACTTAGAACTACTTAAACCTAACTAACCTAAGGACATCACACAACACCCAGTCATCACGAGGCAGTGAAAGTCCCTGACCCCGCCGGGAATCGAACCCGGGAACCCGGGCGCGGGAAGCGAGAACGCTACCGACCAACAATGTACTGGGCACCGATCGCGCAGCAAACAGTCACTTTTTGTTGATGAAGTGGAGTAGCAGCTTGAACGTGTGTATTCTCAATAGCCCAATGGTGCCAGCTCTGTTTACTGACGTAACCAACAGAGATGGAAGTGTGCCTCATCACTAACCTGATCTGATCTGTATCGACTCTTCCATTTAAAAAGGGCTCAGTCATCGCATTTCCAAAAGAATATCGCTATTTCACATACCTCTCCACCATTGAATTATGTGAAGAAAAAGGTTGTTTCTCTTCGATTATCCTGTGGAGAGATCGTCGTGACATCCTGAGTTGCTGTGCTGCTCGTCTTGCTTGTAGTAGTGGACTCCTCACTGAATAAGGTTCTCACCCGTTCCACATTCCCCAGGGCTATAAAACAGGCTGGTCGTCCTTACTGGCCTTTCCTGCAGTCACGGAGATGTCCGATCATTTCAAAACAATACATCAACCTCTTAAAGAATTGGAAAAACATAACACAAAATCTGTATCAGAAGATGCTTAAATGAAGACATTACACTCTGACTCCAGTTCTGTACTGTAGTCTAACCGAGAAGCTGTCAGTGTAGATGGTGCTGCTCTGGTATCGATGTGCGATTCAATGCTGCTTCTCGCCGCAGTAATACGTCCAGAATTTACGTAAAATGTCTTTTCGATCAACAGACGCTGTTCCTGTGTTAGTGCTTCCAATGCGAAATGTGAAATGAGGAATCGATGAATGAACTGTGGAATTTTCCGAGCTACAATACAAAAATTTCACAAGGAGAATCATTTGCGGCATACAATTAAACCACAGTAGACAAATGATTTCTAACACCTATTTTGCGCCACCCGAAAGAACACCTTTTGTCTTGAGGATGACATCCTAATGCAGGCTCCGGCCCAGAGCTCCGAGTGCGACGGCGAATGGGACTGTCAGGAAGGGTGGAGAAGGGTAAGGAAAAGGAAGGTTCTGCAGCCGGACGCCGTCTCGTCACATATCAAACAGTTTGCTAGTAATACTACTTGTGTGGAATTATATTTATCATCTGCATTAGCCACGCCGCGGCTTCTACACACTCGTCCGAAAAAAGAGGAGGTGGAGAAGCCACGTCCTTCGATGCAGATTCGGAATTACTACTTTTCGTGTTGTGTGGAGGCCCGGCAGAGGGCTTAATATACCATCGCTTTATTATGAATAGTAAAAAAATACCCACTGGAACGTCATTACAAAACCTTTACAAAACCGGCCACAAAACGATATGATGCACATGTCTTCTGACGAACGAGAGTGTATCTTGGTTGAACTGAAGGCTTCCATTAGGGAAAAAACCCAATTAAGTGTGAGTCGTGTCGTGAAGTGTTATCACAAATAGACTGGATACTGATCGCGTAAAATGTAAGAATTGATATACGAGGTGTGGCTAGAAAAAAACCGGACTAGTACTGGTGAAACAATAAAACGAATGCAATAAGGCTGAAAGTCGCGTGGCCTGTCACGTGACTCTCGCTCCGCCTACTGCTCGAGTTTCATCTGCCTCCTGCACTCAGTCTGCCCGTGGCGTCTGTTTTAAGTAGTTGACGTTTTGTCTGTGCGTCGGAAAATGTTGAGTGTACAGAAAGAACAGCGTGTTAACATCAAATTTTGTTTCAAACTAGGAAAATCTGCAAGTGAAACGTTTGTAATGTTACAACAAGTGTACGGCGATGATCGTTTATCGCGAACACAAGTGTTTGAGTGGTTTAAACGATTTAAAGATGGCCGCGAAGACACCAGTGATGACACTCGCACTGGCAGACCATTGTCAGCAAAAACTGATGCAAACATTGAAAAAATCGGTAAACTTGTTCGACAAGATCGCCGTTTAACAATCAGAGCAGTGTCTGAGTTAACAGGAGTTGACAAGGAAAGTGTTAGGCAGATTCTTCATGAAAGTTTCAACATGAACAAAGTGTGTTCAAAAATGGTTCCAAAGTGTCTCACAATTGAACAGAAGGAACGACGAAGAATGATTTGTTCTGACATCCTGGAAAACATTGAAAGTGATCCCATCTTCTTACAAAATGTTATTACTTGCGATGAATCGTGGTTTTTTACTTACGATCCCGAAACTAAACGCCAATCGATGCATTGGAAAACTCCTGGTTCTCCACGACAAAAAAAAGCACGAATGTCAAAATCGAAATTCAAGGCAATGATGATTGTTTTTTTTTTTTTTTTGACATCAAAGGGATTGTGCACATTGATTGGGTACCAGAGGGACAAACAGTGAATCAGCATTACTACATTAGCGTCCTGGCTACCCTACATGAGCGAGTACGGAGAAAACGGAACGATTTGTGGAGAAAAAAGTCATGGATCCTTCACCAAGACAATGCCCCAGCTCACAGTGCGTTGTCAGTGAAGACGTTTTTGGCAAAACACAACATTCCCATCTTAGATCATCCACCCTACTCACCTGATTTGGCCCCCTGTGACTTTTTTTTTCCCTAAAGTCAAGTCAGCTTTGAAAGGAACTAGATTTGAGACTGTTGACGCAGTAAAAGAAAAAGCGACGGAAGTAATGTATGGACTTACCGAAAATGATCTGCAGCATTGCTATGAACAGTGAAAAATTCGTATGGAGCGGTGTAGAGACCGAGGAGGGGAGTACATTGAAGGAGATAACATGAAATTATAAATAATTGTAAATAAATGTTTTTTCCAGCATCAGTCCGGTTTTTTTTTGGCCGCACCTCGTATTATGAGTTGTAAAAAAATACTCACTGGAACGTCATTACAAAACCTTTACAAAACCGGCCACAAAACTATATGATGCACATGTCTTCTGACGAACGAGAGTGTATCTTGGTTGAACTGAAGGGTGCCATTAGGGAAAAAACCGAATTAAGTGTGAGTCGTGTCGTGACGTATTATCACAAATAGACTGGATACTGATCGCTTGTTTACAGCCAAAATGAACACTTTGCCATGACTGTGGGCCAGAGTGTGGGTACTGGGTACGTTTATATACACTAACAGAACCAGTCTAACACTTGTGATGAAATACACTGTCGTTGTGATACAACTCGAAGCACTGTTCAGTAGAAACTCTTTCTGGTAGCACTGTTCGTTCAGTAGGAACTCTTCCTCGCAGCACTATTCAAAGGCAAAGTTCACAAACATATGCAAGGGCTCGCAGACTAACTTGAAGAGTTTAGCTGGTCCTCTCTATCTGTGATACCGCCAGACACGGTGGCCTTCTCGCTGCTTGCTGCGGACTAGGCGGTGACTGGAAAGTAGCCTGGCGTAGAACTGACGTCGAGACCGCGTGTATTTCTATTTCAAGACAGGCCGTCGACGGTGGCGCGGAGAAGTTTTGTGGGCGTGTCTTACTACTTCTGTCTCATTCGAGTGGCAGTCGATGCTCCGGTATCAAGGAGCATATTTTCGGTGTCGATAGCAGGCACCAGCCTATCGACTACACTACAAGTACAGTGGTAACAGAATCTTTTATGGTCATCACCATCAATTATTTAAATTCTTTAAGCATCTTAATTCAAGGTCAGACTCATTTGGTAACAGGTATGATGGCCAAAATTGCTGCTATCAAACGGAAATTAATCCTGTGGAAAAATCACCTTCAAGTTCACGATATGGAACATTTCCCGAAACTGGGAGCGGTCGTATCTAGACCGGGCATGACTGACTACGTTTCGGTATTTGAAACATTTCAATGTGAGTTCTCAAAGAGATTCCAAGACTATGTAGTCAGAAGACTGATTTCGATTCATCTGCCAGGTCATTCTACATTTTGGCTGCTCATGTACGACATTACTTCCAACTTGAGGAGGAGGAGATTAGTGTTTAACTACCCGCCGACAACGAGGTCATTAGAGACGGAGCACAAGCTCGGATGAGGAAAGGATGGGGAAGAAAATCGGCCGTGCCCTTTCAAAGGAACCATAACGGTATTTGCCTGAAACGATTTAGGGAAATCACGGATTTAATCAGGACGGCCGGACACGGGACTGAACCGTCGTCCTCCCGAATGCGAATCCAGTGTGCTAACCACTGCGCCACCCCACTCGGTCTTCCAAATTGACCTCATAGACATACAGCCTAGCACCCGGCTCAATCACTGTTTGCCCTATTCAAGAATTTACTAGACTTTTACAACCTAGAATGTTATCGCAATAGCAATATCCTCGACGGCACGGACAAGTCGCTAAACTTATTACAATGTTTTGTTTAACGTCGATGCGCAAACTTTATTTTGCTTATTATGAAACTGACAAAGTCTCGCGAATATTCGTATTTAACCAATTTTAATATGAGTTGCTCCATGTGTTTGCTGTACCACTGAGCATAATTCCGGATATATTAAATACTAGCTGAGCACCCGGAGTTGCTCGGGTACGTATCTATTCCAGTCTTCTATAGCTCCATCTCCTCCTCTATCCTCTCATTGTCCCTCCCCCTCCCCGGCTCCATCCGTTTCTTCCTGCCCCTCTCTCTGTCCATCTTCTCTTCTCCTCTCTCTTTGCCCAACTCCTCTTCCCTCATCTCTCTCCACCTCCCCCCTGTCCATTTCCTCCTTTCCCCCTCTCTCTCCATCTCGTCCCGCACCACCCTTCTCTTTCCATCACCCCACCCCAATACGACGTTGGCGGTTCTTACCCACTCGGTATTTCTTTCCAGATAGCAAGTAACACGGATACCTTGTCAGGTTTGGCTGAAATTTATGCAGATGTTTATGAGTAGCACTTTTCCTGCGGCTTCACCTTTACAAGCACGTGTTACACATATTGCCTATATAGGTCTGAAAAGCTTGTAAGAGTGTTGCAGGGTGTATTGTGCTGACAAATAGTTATTACTAATAAAATTCGGTAGGTTGCGCCGTTTCCGAGTTAATTAGCATTGCAGTTAGCCAATTAGCCCGTTGCGCACGCATTTTCAAGCGGTCTGCCAGAGACTGTGCCGCCACATTGTGTTCTTCCTCTTTCGCTTTCTTAAAGCCGAGCAAGAGAGCGATACTATTGAATTTGCTCGCGCAAAGACGTGATTGGATAACTTCAATGGTAATTAACTAGGAAACGGCGCAACGTATCGAATTTGTTTCTTCGCAATTATTTCTCAGCACAACCTACTCTGAACGTCCTCAGAAGCTTTTCAGACTATTTCTGAACACCCTGTATTTAATATATTTCACATATACGAGTATTTACATACAAGTTTCACTTATATCTCTACCGAATTTCACCCTGCGGTTTCGTTTTCACCGAGCTTAATGTTTATGACGTCTAATCCACTGAACTATGTGTCGTACAATGGAATAATTCTGGAGTTACATTCAGTGGTATACGTCAGTACTTTCTGCAAAATTCATCGAGAATGTAGTAGTAAAGAAGTAGTAAATTAAAACACCTTGCTAATGTTGCAGTTTTACATTATGAACAGTGAGAATGTAGTAAGAGATGTACTGCTTGCTTTTCATCATTTTGTGATGGTGTCAACGAGAAGAGTTTTGTATAAATTGGAAATTATGTGTCAAATTTATTACAAGTGATTAAGTGCTGTCGTCCTCAAATACTGGATGAATAAAGTTTTTGTATTTGTGCGTTGTGGGCTAAGCTTCCTTCTCACCCCCCCCTCCCCCACACCCTTGATAGGTAGGTGGTTGTTACCGCCACAGCACTTCTTTCCAAACGGTAAGCGATACGTATATCACGTTTTATTTTTGCAGTTTATCAGAATTTTCCGATTTTCCTTTGTAATTTTTTTCTGAAAACTTTTGCAGGACCATAACGAACAAAACAAAAAACAATTATATATATCCATTGTTCAAGTAGTGGGTTTGGTTTTGAGTTCCCACAAGAATCCCATACAAAAAGTGCGTTCAGATTTTCCCGAATTTTCCAATATTCCAGGCAACTTTTCCAGTTTTTCTTTCCCTAAAAGCCTCATTCGGACTATTACAAATATTTTAGAAATAAAATTAGCCAAATCGGTCCAGCCGCTCTCAATTGCTGCACTTACGAACGAACAGTATTTAATTTTTATTTATATAGATGAATATGGATTTTAAAACCGAAATGCGTATAAATTTATAAACAACAAAACTTAACGTTACACGTCTGTAGGAAAAGCTCTTTGTTGTTTTGCTCATCGTACTAGTACTACCTAATGAACTTACTGAAGTTATAAAGTCATTGCTTTGAAAGAAAAATAAAAAGTTGCAGATAAACACTAGCCACAAATTCCACATTAAAGGAGTATGCTGCAATATTCTCGTCTTAGAAGTAGTCACACTGTGTTGCAATCACGTCTTACTGTGTTTTTCGCGTGTGTGGCCTTCGGTATATAACAGTCTGGTTCACACACACCGTGCCGGAATAGCGTAATGGAGCGGGAAGCCGGAACGCTGAGCAGACTCAGCTGCATGTGACAGAGCGCGACCGTGCTCCGAAAGCGCAAATCTCATCCACGCCTCTCCTATTGCATGCTTCTACTGTAGCTAAACTTCACAACGAATACAAAAGCTTTGTATAGCGAGCCTGAAAGCAGGCCAGAATGCCTGTTGTAAGAAAACCTAAATAGTGTACAAGCAACACACCGAGAAGTAAACAGTACAGTTAACGGTGAAGTAATAGAGTCATCTGCTGATATTTTGTAATTAGAGCAGTAGAAGGCGACTGGATGGTTATTCAGAATGAAGACCCAGATGTGTCTGTAATGAAAACGGGGTGTACTGTCAGATCCAACTTATACCACTGAGGCAATAACGTTTAATGCAAAAACAATTCAAAAATTTATAGTGGCTCAAATAGCAATAGGGAGATGCATGTTTGGTATTACTAATCGAAAGAGGAAAACAAAGAACTGGATTAGAAAAGATATGCGAAAGGAAGCCAAGTAGAACGCTTATAGGAAATAATAATGCACATACTTACGCAAATTAACTGTAAGTATGCCACATAAGTTCTAAAAACCATGACATTTTGTTGACCTACCAAAATCGGTAGCAGTCAAAAATATAGATTTAAACTGTTTGTTAAATTATTGATATCTTTCAGGTCCCAAGGCAAAGCTACTTAATTAACCGAAGCTTCTGAAACTCGTCAAAGCTAAGAAACATTAAATTTAGTGACTGGTTACTATTATTTATTATTAAGTATAAATATATTTAACACTTCATTCTCTGACCTAACATTCATCTCATGTAAATTGTGGCTTTCGTAGAGTGTAATCTTCTCTCTGTATATCTTCGTGTATTCAGTTTCTGTTGAATCGATTTGTGTTTTTTCTAGGTCAAGTTTGACGTGCGTGGTACATGATATTGTTGACTTGACCCCTTGCATGTATGTCAGAATTCTGTTGGTGAGTCCTTTTGTCTTGTTAGTGGTAACCTGCTGATTTGCCCATAGAACTTTGACCTTCTCTTTCTGACATCTGCCGCTAGGTGTGACATCTTCTATGTTGCTT